>NC_064626.1:888346289-888649319 GCF_023864275.1 Schistocerca cancellata
CCTGTGGTGATTTTTTAATAAAAAGTATTGTATTTTTGGAAAACAGAAATGCAAGAAGAATTATCACAAGTGAAGTGTATCATGAAAATATCAAAACTGCAACTTTAGATGAAGATTTAAAAAAGAATTTCACCAACGCTTTTCATTACACTTTTTCAGTTAAAAAGGCATGATCACCAGAAGTCCTGTGTTTGGGGGTCCTGTAGCAATAGCTACGAATCAAACAATTGCAGAGCAGGTTATTGAAATTATTCATATTAATTTCAAACAATGGAAAGTCCATGTTAGAACATCAACAATTAGTGAAGGATAGATTGCTACTCACCATGAAAATGACGCATGAGTTGCAGATAGGCACAATGAAAAGACTGTTACCCATTTAGATTTTGGCCAAAGTCTAAATCAGAAGGGGGGAAACACACACACACACACACACACACACACACACACACACACACACACACACACACACATTCTCTCAAGGAAGCACACCTCACACACACGACAGTTATAGCTCTGGCTTTTCAGGCTAGACATAAACTGAAACATGTAAAATGGGAGCAACAATCCATAGTGGAGTGCAGAAGGGGGAGGGGTAGTAGGATATGGGTGAGGGAAGAGGAAACAGTGCTGCCTGGCAGAGCATGCAGGGTTTAGAGGTGGCAGATGGGGTACCTGGTGCAGTGTGGGAGGCTGTGGGGGAGGGTGGGAAGGGAAAAAAAGGGAGCAGAAAGGAGAGAAGCAGAGAAGGGGAAAGGATTGATGGCTGCATTGATGGAGAACAGTGTGCACTGAGAGTGAGGGAATGTGAGTTGGGAGGAGGTGATGGCACAGAAGGGAGATGTGGAAACTAGGTTAGGGGTGTGGGGACAGTAAGTTACCATAGGTTGAGGCAGAGATAATTGTGGGAGTGGAGAATGTGTTGTGTAAGGATAACTCCCATCTGTTCCATTAAGAAAAGCTGGTGGTGGAGGGGAGAATCCAGACAGTCTGGGTTGTGAAACAGCCATTAAAATAAAGCATGTTATGTCCAGCTACATATTGTGCAACAGGATGGTCCAATTTGCTCTTGGCTACAGTTTAGCAGTGGCTATTTGTCATGGTGGATAGCAAGTTAGTAGTCTACCAGTAGGAAAAGCTGAGCAGTGATTCAAGCAGAGCTGGTATGTGACATGGCTGCTTTCACAGGTGGCCCGGACATGGGGTAGGCTAAGCCTGTGACAGGACTGGAATAGGAAGTGTTGGGTGGATGGATTGTGCAGGCCTTGCACCTGGGGCTTCCACAGGGATATGATTACTGTGGGAAGGGATTGGGCGTGGAAGTGGTATAAAGATGTGCTGGGATGTTGTGGAGGTTGGTTGGATGATGGAACACTACTTCCAAAGGGGTATGAAGGATCTTGGGTAGGCTGTCCCTAATTTCAGGGCATGTTGATAGCTAATCAAAGCACTGGGGAAGAATGTGGTTCAGTTGCTCCAGTCCATAATGGTATTGGGTGATTTTTTTTTTTTTTGGGGGGGGGGTAGGGGGGGTGAGGGGGGGTGCACACTCATTTTGTAGCTGGTTCTTGGGAGTGGTAGGAGGATTTGGGGTGTGTGAGGATATGGCACGGGAAATGTTCCATGGGGATAGTGACGGTGGAGCCATCAGAGAGGATGTGGTCATCGTCCAGGAAAGTAGCATGCTGGGCTGAGGAGATCCAGTCATTGTTGAGAAGTACTCTTTTATTTGTAGCAGGTTCCTTCTTTTAAGCACAGGCATCAATGTGGATGATGGCAATTCTAACAAATATTCCTCTCACACTTTGGTGTCCTTGGGTAATAGGAAGAAAGTCGTCGATTTCGCTGAAGCTCATCCACAGTGGAAGTTCCCATCATTAAAACAGCAATTTCTATCTTTAGAAAAACAAAACAAAAAATCTTTAGATTTGGAGGAAAGAAATAGAACAAGGCAAAATTGCATTCATCATCTCCAAAACATGGAAAAGATTTCAGACTTACAAGGCTGTTAGGAACAAGCGGCGATGAAAACATTACAACAATGGGCAATGGCAGTTGCATTCCCATACTTGCCAGACAAATTTCACTTTATTGGTGTGTTCAAAAAATTCTGAGACATTTGTGATTTCATGCCAGTGGTGTGTTGGAGCGGAATGAGGTTGGCACCCTACACAAATCTGTGTTTAATGTGTAACTTCCAGGAGTTTCATTGTCGAATGTCTGTTAGTTATTGTTAAGTGCTGTACTGAGTAGAAGATTGTGTCGCACAGTTTGCAAATTTAGAGATGGCAGAGTTAGAGGAGCAATGTATCCGGATTAAATTTTCCGTGAAACTCGAGAAAACTGTTACAGAGTCACACCAGATGATGCAGAAAGTCTATGGTGATGAGTGCTTAAGTGGTATTTGGTGTTATGAGTAGTTCACATGCTTTAAAAATGTCAGGAAGGGTCCGCAGCTCGTGGTCGTGCGGTAGCGTTCTCGCTTCCCGCACACGGGTTCCCGGGTTCGATTCCCGGCGGGGTTGGGGATTTTCCCTGCCTCGTGATGACTGGGTGTTGTGTGCTGTCTTTAGGTTAGTTAGGTTTAAGTAGTTCTAAGTTCTAGGGGACTGATGACCATAGATGTTAAGTCCCATAGTACTCGGAGCCATTTGAACCATTTGTCAGGAAGGAAGTTAAAGATGACCCTCGTTCAGGACACCCTTCGATGTCTTCCAACAACGTTCATGTCAGAAACATCAACTAAATTGTGCGTGCCAATCAAAGACTGGCTGTCCAAGAAATTGCAGAAGAATTTAACGTTTCAGTTGGATCATGTCATGAAATCATGACAGGGCATCTTGGAATGCTCTGCGATGCTGCCAAGGTTGTCCCACAGCTCATGAGTCAAGACCAGAAAAACTGTCACCTCACACTCTGTGAAGAGCTTTTGGATTGTGCAAATGAGAATGAGCTGTTCCTTAAGAGATGGTTAAGATGTTGATACCAAGATTGTCTTCACAATGGGTTGGGAAAGTTTCTACAAGACTGAAAAAACTCATCAGATCAAGTTAAATGTCAAAGCCATGCTGATAGTTTTCTTTGACTTTGAAGAATTAGTTCATCAAGAATTTGTGCCAGAGGGTCAAACTGTTAATCGTTGGTACTATTGGGATGTGTTGCGAGAAGGAAATGGCCTGAAATGTGGTGAGACAATTCAGGCCCTTGCATCACGATAACGTACCTGCACATTCATCCCTTTTGGTTGAAGAATATTGTGCAAAAAACAAAATGGCTCTGCTGTCTTATCCTCTGTACTCTCCAGACCTGGCACCTGCAGGCTTTCTTTTATTTCCTAAATTGAAAACCCTGTTGCAAGGAAGAAGATTTGCAATGATGGATGAGGAAAAAGGAAAGTTACAGATGGTGCTTTTGCGATCCAGCAAGAGGCATACCAAGACAGCTTCCAGAAGTTGAAACAGCATTGGGAGTGGTGTGTCAATTGTGGAAGAGAGTATTTTGAAAGATACCATGAACAATAAGTAAAAGGTAAGTGTAGAAAAATATTGTGGACAAAGTTCCAGAATTTTTTGCACCTCTCATACGTAGGTAATAAACTTCAAATGTAAACATTCAATAGCACAGAAAAAAATCACCAAATTTGTCAACAAAAATGATGTTGCAACTTTGAAAGATACGCTGGAATCTGCAGAAAAATTCTGTAGACACATGGGCAGATAACACCAAACTTCAAGCTGGATTACATAATTAATACTGACCAAACTTTATCCTAGTATGGAGCAATGTAATACAGGATATTGGATTACAAGTATGCAGAGACAATTGTGGTGAAATGACTCACTTTCTACAAAACCACCCACACTTACAGAGTGCAGTACTGTGTAACCCTTCAATGAAACTGTTGCTACTTGCATTTTTTATGTGTTCAAGAGCCTGACAATATGTTTGGTCCTTGAGTTGCTTGTACCATCAAGAAATTAGAAGAAGAAAAGAATGTTATGATAACTTGCTAAACAGGAAAACTAACAAAAGAACTTTCTGTAAAATTCTCGGAAACAACATTAAAATAATAACAAATTCCTTCTATTTTGGAGTGGCCAAGCATATTTGACATTTTATGATGAGATATTCATTAATTTGGAAGTCGGAGAAATTTACTACGGCGATCATTCCACCCAATGTACTCCTTTTGTTCAACCTTGTGATGTATATTTCTGTTGTAAAGTCAGAAGTCTGATTAAAAGACTACAAAGTGCTCCCGAACTGCTACAAAAAATGAGAATTATCATCAGGAGAAGATGCAGTTAAAATACATTGAGTTGTGTAGCATCAGTTCTGTGGTCATCTTTTCACCTCATTGATTCAGTATGCTTGGTATGCATCAAAATTGACAGAGAAAATACCTTCATTTAAAAACTTGCATGAAGTTTGCTTTCCACTGAAATACTTCGGAATAAACATTGTAGCTAAAAGAAATGGTTTTATAAAATGTGCATGGTGTGAACACTATGTATGTTTCAAATGTTTTTCTTCAATCTTTATCACCATAAAAATATTATGTAACTTTTAATAATAAATAAAAAGCAGATAATTAACTGCTACAATTTTCAGAATGTTTACTTTCATTTAAAACTTTGCCCAGTTATGTAAATTGACTTTTTAAATATATTAATTAATTAAGTATTGTAACGAAATTGAATATACTAATTTTACATATATAAACTGAGTGCTCTAAATACATTTAAATTTTTTAAGTAACAGACTAACAGTGCAAGAATTAATATAAAATGGGGGGGGGGGGGGGGGGGGAAGAGGAGGAAGCAACCACAATTGAACACAAGCCTGTGAATTGACATTCGATGCTCTTGACCATTGTTGCACCACAGCACTAACAGAAACATTGTTGCTTAAAATCCCGTACATTGTACTTGAATATCTTCAGAGAGCGTTTTCTCTTTTCCTGTGACCCAATGAAGTGAGATACTCTTTTGGAAGGGTTGTGTGCCTGGTTCTATGCACAGTTCGAACCAAATTGGTGAGATCTGTCCCAAGCCCTCCCCTTGTTAGTAAAACATTGTTATGATATTTCTGTGTGTGTATGTGAAGGATAATAAACTGAAACCTTGCCTAAATAACCCCTATGTGTATTCCACAAATACTCTACTTCACTGAGTAGCTGCTTCCTTTGTGTAGTGCACCCCCTGACCTATGAAGCAGCTTTTGTAGTATATATTAATGGAGATAAAAGTGGCACTGTGTTCACCAGTTATATTACTCAGCACCGACTATCAACACAAGTATTGGTTTTGTTTAAAATTAGTTCATTTCAATGAGTACTTGAATAAAAAAGTTTGTTTGTTTGCAGTACCACTGGTATCTCGGATGTGTCCAAGTGATACCTATAAAGTGTATAAGCAAGGCTCAAATGTACGGATTGATACTACTCTTCTTGGATTTGACCAGACTAACTGGCAGAGAGGAAATAGGAGCTATATATTTAAAGGACAAAGTAAGTTGTCCACATTTGACTTATGACAATAGTTTATGCATTTTGTAGCTTTGTTAAATGTAGTAATTCTGTAATAAATTTGTTGTTGAACTTGTTAATTTTACTGCATTATATAATAATGTTTTGGTTTCAATAAAACTTAGTTTTTCTGCTTAGAAGACTAAATGTCAGTTCTTTTTTTAATTTGTTTAGAACCAGCTACACATCGTGCTCTTATGTTTCATTAATACTTGCTACATCATTACTGGCTGAAGTTAAAAGAAAAAAGTACAGTGTTGTAAATGAGCAGGTTATGAAGGAGTTGGATTTTTATTCCACTCTCTGTCTCCATACAATTTTATTTCTTACAGCTCTGTTATCTGTAAAAGAGTTTGTAGATATTTCCACAAGCTTCTGATTATGTTACCATCATTGACAAGAATCCAGCTAAATAGGAGTTTACTGAAAATATTTCACGTCTGCAAACTAATCCCATTTTACATGTGATCTCATTCGTTTTGTTCTGTAAAAGGGAAAGCAGGGAGAAAATGTCCAATAAGTAGTGACTTATCCTTGTTATGGTAATGCAATGAATAGAAATATAACCCTTTTCACACATCATGTTTTTCTTCTACTTGGACTTCCTGATCAGTTATTTCAGTTGCTGAAAAAAGGGAAGTATAAAATGAATAGCTAAATTGTTGACATGTATTTGGATGCTGGATAGACTTACTGTATGTGTTATTTCTTAATTTCAACAGACATAGCAACTCCCACAGTGATCCGCTGTGATAGAAGCTATATTTTCAAACTGCAGACAGCTGAAACAGGTGATGAGAATTTCGGCCAAATACATTTTTCTTTTATTTTTGCATTGAGTTGCTTCTTGTACTCTTTGTAGCACTCTAGCTGTAAAGCACTTTCCTGCAGAAGTTGTTGAAATGTCTTAGAAAGTAAATTTAATTCAGTTTGGTTCTCTGGCACTGGAAGTTTAATTTCAAGTATTAATCCCTGTAGATTGTATGGAATTTCAAGATGTGATCAAAGTTTTGGTTCATTACAGGTATTACCAAAGTAGCCTCATCAAACGTAAATGTTTGCTTGATTTTCCTTGCATTTCTCATTTGTGCTTCTTTGGTGGTTTGATGGGCATGTTTCAATGAAGTACATGTGATATTCGTTTGTTCTTTTAACTGTGAAATGGTTTGTAATGCAGAATGCACCAGTCTCTGCATACAAGAAACAAATTCTAAGAAGAATTTTTAAAAATTACATTTAACACATCAGAAGTTTAGGTCTGTTCATGTATTGGGTTTCTGTAATCACTGTTGAAAAGTGTTGTATTTTGTGTGTTCTTTGCAGGTAATTAATTGGTTCTCAGATTCTGTCCAAGTTGACCATTGTTTTGGATATGGCTTTTCTTCCATTTCTTATTGAGTATAATTTTTACACAAAATCTTTGTTGGTCATTTACTCGGTCATTGCCCAGGGTTTCAAGTAGTTTTTAAATGTAAAAGACAAAACACATTTTGAAGTGCGTGAAACTGCAGGTTTGCACAGGTGTTTAAGTTGTTTTATACAGTAAAGATAATTCGATGAAATGTTCAGGAACTAAAAGCCATGAAAGAAAGTAAATGTTGACACGATGTAAATAGATATTGCTTATGATTTTTGAGAGTTTCAGCATATTAAATCTGTGTTGATGAATTTATTTTCATTTGTATCTTCAAAAACTGGAAATTACAGGAGCAAAGGTTTCATAAGTATTATATTTACATTTTATTTGTCCTCAAACTTATATATAACTGTTTTCATATACTAAATGCAGTTTGCTGAACTGTATCTATTGTGGGATTGAAAAAGAGGAAGGGGATGCAGTAACACATTGGTTCTAGTGACATTAATTCTACAGTTACATTATGACTGGCTGAAATTAGCATTATAACTCTATAAATTTGGCTCTCTGAGCAACATCAATTCAGTCTGCTTTCAGTTCAGCCTTCTCTTCACCAGTTATTGATAAGGAGACCTGAGATCCTGTACATGGTGTCTTATTGTGTGTGTGTGTGTGTGTGTGTGTGTGTGTGTGTGTGTGTGTGTGTGTGTGTGTTGTTCTCAGAGTGGTTTTCTTATCAAGCATAGAATTAGTGAATTTTTCAAAGATATAACTCTACTACAAATAAGTGTAGGTAGTGGAATTCATTAGGAAGTAGTAGTATTTTCAGTTCCTTTAGTGGAGGTCCAATAATATCTCAGCCTTCATCAAATTTCCTTGTTTACCTTTTGTTTTCATATTAGTATAATGTTTACAACTTAACACTATCACTGTTGCATAGAGTAAACATGTTGCATTAATGTAATTTATAGGCTGCCCCTTTTATGAAGAGTGGTTGTATTCGTATATTTGCAGAATGTTGCATCATTGAAATGTATGATAAACTTCTCTTCATTGTGTTGTATTAGCTTTCCTATGATTCAGTGCAGAAATTGTTGATATCTACAATAATCAATTTTTGCTTGTATAACTGCTTGTATCAAATTATTAAAGTTACCTGTGTGTGTGTGTGTGTGTGTGTGTGTGTGTGTAGACTAATACCCCGAATTGAAGAAAATCCGTCTTACTCTAAGGCTCATATGCAAGGATCAGTCAGTGCCCAGTGAACCACTGGCATGAATGTAATTTGAGACACTTTTAGGGAGAAAGGGATTGAACTCTCCAACATTATCATCAAAATATATAATAGTGATGTGATGTGGTCCTTTGTAAGGTTTAATTGCTCTTAAAATCTCATTCTACATATCTAGACATGTTTGGTTTGGTTTTTAGTTGGCTTAAGCCCCTGTAAGAAGGAAGATGTACGCTCTGACATCTTGGTTAATGGGAATATGTTCAGATGATTTTCCACTCCCTCATAATAAAATAATAGTTTTCCCTTTCATGTTTTTCCTTATATTTTATCTGCACAATTATAAATAGTGTTCCACATTTTGATAAGGTCCTTTTTACACCCTAGAACTAATATTTCTGCTTCAAATTTTTTGAAATCAACTTCAGCAGTGGTCATGAGAAGAAATTGCCACTTACTGTTAGATAATAGGATATATTTTGACATTTGTTATGGGCATAAATTAAGGCATGTACAGTAATAAATGAGTTTTAAAAAATCGTTGCACCATGGAATTACTAAGAAAAATGATGTGTATGGACAAATAGTTCTGAGATGGACTTTTTCTGTTTGACTGCTTAGGTCAGCAATTAGGTGCTTCTTATGTACAGCACTAAAGAAATACTATGCTGCTAGACAATGAGTTGAGTGTGCATACCTTGTAAAATTTACTTCGATGATTTGTTCTGAATATTGAGAGTAGCATAGTTTTTGGTGCTACAATGCTTCAACTGTATGTTAAATACATGTGATATTGGATTGCACATATTTCATAGTGGTAGAAGCAAGTTTATGTTTGAGAGTTTACACTGACTTTACAGTGCCGCAAAACTGATATTTTTGCCCCTTGATTCTAATCCGCAAGTAGGCAAATGCAAAACAATAGGATATAAAGTTTAATTGATTTAGTCCATCGTCAAGTTAAACCTGATGAAAAAAATTTTGCAATGATATATTTGTTTTGTGAGATACTTTTGCGTCTGCTACTGCTAATTACATAAATCCATCATTTGTCTCTAATACATTAAGTTTCTTGATGAAATGTTAAGTGTTTTTTCTGTGCTATGTACATTGTGATTACTTGCAGTGCTGCGAAAAAGGATATGCAAAAATATGCAGTATTTATAAAGTAGGTCTTCGATTATCCTCAACCCTTTCAGATTCGACTACAGATTTCCTTTTTGCTATGATGATATGAGGTGTTCCTTGAATCATACATAAATTTAGTATCTAATTTATTCCCAGGTATTCAGAATCTTGATTCCTTGTTAGGCATTAAGAGGAGGAGAAAGACAAATTACTATTGATCGTGGAAGAGTAGTTACAACATGTTGGACTTAAATAACTCTATCAGTATTGGAGTTTACATTACCTTTATTTAAAACATTTCACACACACGCGCACACACACACACACACACACACACACACACACACACACACTTCTGCATTCCATCTCCTTCACTCTTTTTCATCTCCTCCTCCCCGCCCTCCTCCTCCTCCTCCTCCTCCTCCTCCTCCTTTGGTTCCTGAAAAATAGATGTCAAACTTCATAGCTTCTTGTGCAAACAAAGTGATCACAGGCTCTGTCTTTGAATATTTTATCAGGTGATTCTGCTGTTATGATGGAAGTGGATCACGAGACAAAACAAGTCTATGTTGAACAGATGCGTATGATATCTCCTGAAGAACTTCAGTTCCTACAACCTTCAGAAGAAGCAATTTCGTCACGTCTTACAACACCTATTGTTACAACTTATATAGATACGGATAAAATTAGTTTTGAAAGGTAGGTGATAGTAATGCACACTATCAGATAATAACTTTTCTTATCAGTAAATGTTAATACAAGTTCAACAGATAGAATAGATACTGCAGTAAATGCCAGTAAAAGAACATCAAATGTTTCAAACTGCCGCCTCATCTGGCTGCTAGAGTCCCGAGGTCACCTAAGCCGCTCCCAGTGCGGTTTCAGGCGTTGCCATTCCACTCTTGACAACTTAATTCACTGGAGATGGTGATACAGGAGTCCTCCTTATGCTGAAACCATTTAGTTTGTGTGTATTTTGACCTTGAAAAGGCGTTTGACACTACTTGGAGGCACAACGTCCTTTGCTAACTTCAAGAATGGGAACTACGTGGATGCCTACTGCTTCTGATCCAATCCTTTCTCGAGGACCGGAGTTTTCGTTATCACATTGGCGATGCCATGTCTGATTGCTTTGTTCAGGAGAATGGTGTGCCCCAGGGCAGTGTCCTCAGTGTACAATTGTTTGCCATCGCTATCAATGGCATTTCCTCTGCAGTCATAAACCCTGTCAGATGCTGCTTGTTTGTGAATGACTTTGCAATCTTTACTCTTCCTCTGATCTTACGGCGACGACGAGGCAGCTACAGCTGACCATTAGGAGGCTGGAAACTTGGGCCCAGACAACTCGTTTTCAGTTTTCACCTGAGAAGACTATATGTGTCAATTTTAATCATGCTCGTTGGAGTTTTAACCAACCAGAGCTTACAATGCGAGACCGTATTTTACATTTTCAAGACACTGTGCGCTTTTTGGGTTTATTATTTGACTTGGAATTAACATGGCTCCCACACCTGAAAGACCTACGAACAAAGGGCTTCCATTTGTTGAACATAAGGCAGAAAAACATGGGGAGCTGACAGATCCCGGCTCCTGCAGTTTTATAGGCCATTTGTTCGATCACGCCTAGACTATGGCAGCATGGTCTACGGATCGGCCTGACCTCCTACATCAGGATGTTAGATGCTGTCCACCATGAGGGCATTTGGATATCGACTGGAGCCTTTCGGACCAGCCCATTTCAGAGGCTGTGTGCAAAGGCTGGTGAACCACCCCTCTGGATTCGGCAACATATCCTTTTGGCTTAACAGGCACTGAAAATCTCAGCGTCACCTCAGTCATTGGCATTTAGTTCAGTGGTCCAATCTACCTTCAAATGTCTGTTCAGGAATGGGCCCCAAGCGACCCAGCCATTTGATATACGTGCTACGGACTGTCTCAAGGATCTGGATCTCATGGGCATGAAAATACACACCCAGGGATGGCATGCACTGCTGCCTTGGTGTCTTCAGAGGCCAAAGTGATTTTAAGCTTGACACAGTACACGAAAAGGTGTACTCCAGATGTGGTTTTTACAACTTTGTTTTCGTCTGTTTTAAGTATGTACCACAGTTTTATCGTTACTTATACAAATGGATCCCAGCAGGAGAATGCTCTCGGTTGTTCTGTGGTTTTCCCTGTTGGGATTTTTAAAGTGTGTCTTCCAGAACAATTTACAAATTATGATGCGGAGTTGCATGGCATTCTGCCGGCACTGGAGAAGGTTCACAGACATCACCGTACGAGTTCCTTGTCTGTTCCGACTCTCTTAGTGCACTGCAAACACTTCACCAAATGTATCCGATAGATCCACTGATTCAGCTCATCCATGACTCCTTACAGTGGCTCCAACGCTGTGGCAAGGAGGTGATCTTTTGCTGGGTACCTGGCCACGTTGGGATATAGGGTAACGACGTGGCTGACAAAGCTGCCAAGGAAGCACGTTGGGATGGTGCTGTCCATCAGTGTCCCATCCCGTTGCAATCTCATTTTCTGACAGACGCATCGTGCGTCAGTGGGAGACTTATTGGTTGCAGGTGTCAGACACAAACTGTGGTCGCTCAAGTTGACGACAAACGCTTGGTGGATTTTCGTGTCAGCCTCGCCACCGGAAGGAGGTTTTGCTTACCAGACTGCGCATTGGGCATAGCCCTTTCACACATGGCTTCCTCCTCTGGCAGGAGGATCCACCATTCTGTGAAATTTGTGGCGTGCCGCTTTCAGTTCAGAATATTGTGGCTATGTGTGTCCTGTATACTTATATTAGGGCAGCCCTCGGTCTCGCTGGAGATCTGCCCACCATCCTCGCAGATACTGATACCAGTGGTAACAGAGTGGTGAAATTTTGTGAACCGTCAGGCCTCATTCCTAAACTGGTAAGGAAGGGCGGCAGACTTTAGTACATTATAAACTGCTCCGCAAGGGGGGACAGACCCATGAGATTTCATGTTGACTTTTCGTCAGAACGCTGATGGCCATGATGTTGAGCGCTCCCTCAACCCAAATAATCATAACCATCATTCTGTGGATGACTGCTTTCTTTCTGATGTTCTTAGGTTCTGTTGGAATTTATTTTATTAACACGCTAAGACACTTCTAATAGATTTTGGCCAGATTATGTTGTTTTATGTACTTTAACAACTACTTTAATGTGCAGGATTGAATTAATAACCATTTAATTATTGCTCATTCTTCGAATATTATTGTTCATCTACGATTGGAGGATGCAAGTATTTGTTAGTGAAAATGAAGGAAATTTTTGCAATACATCGTAGAGTGCTGGTGGAGAAAATTGTGCATCTTAGTTGTTCATATTTCCTCTGTTTAATACTGTTGAACTTAAAATCTGTTCTCAGGAATAAGTCAGGTATTTGGGGATGGCGATCTGACAAAAGTGAACCAATCAATGGGCACGAATGCAAGGTCTTTGGAGCTAGCAATGTAGAACTCGTTACCAAAACTCGGACAGAACACCTTACAGAAACAGATAAAGCAAAAGCGAGATCGCCAAAGACACCATTGCAGTCATTCCTTGGAATAGCAGAAGTGGAAGAAAAACAAGTGGTACCAGAAGCAAATAATGTAAGTAGCCCCATGAGATTTATGTAAAGACATTATCTTATAAAACTACTACATAAATTTTAAAAAATTAAATGTAGAGAAAAGAAATAGATAATTCATGATCGTCTTGTAGCTGAGGATGACTCTTGCTTGTCTCTTGTATTTAATGTTGTTTTTCTTTATAACCAACATGTAGGCATCTTCAGTGTCTACAAAGGCAACAGCTTATAATAATTATTTGCTTAAATATTTTGTTTTGAATTGTGTGATTTACTGTTGCCATGTTTTTCTTCATTTATTGTGCTGGTTGTGTTTAATTGAATGAAGATAACCACAAAAGAAATAATGGAAGGAGTGACTATAACCATTCAGAGTGTTGAGTAGTCAATGAGTATATAAAAAAGACTGAAAAGTTTGTAAAATGACTTTTCTTGCCTAACACGTATTCAGCCACCAGACAACTTATAATTAGACACAAGTAGTAAGTAAACAAAAGACTCTAAGGCTAGGCATATACTGGGCTGTAGTGCAGAGTGCATGTCAGGTACGTGCAGCTACAGTAGTCATAATTCCCTTATGAGATCTGGAACCTGGTGGTGGTGGCGGTACTGTTCCTTTGTTGGTGCAATAAATTAAAAATGATTGACTACAAATAAACCTTCTAAATCAGCAGGGCTTAAAACAAAAGTCAACTGTACTAACAGCAACATTTGATGTGAATCACAGATTTACTGCATTTGATATAGGGCTAATGACTGTTTATTGGTGGGAATGTAAATGTAAATACATTGTTAGATGCAAATAGAAGGAGTGGAACAGCTGAATTGTCTGTCCCAGATCAAATAAACTATTAAGGGGTAATAATGCTGTGTGTTCTAAAGGGGGTTGAAGTATTTCCGTTGCTTGAAAATCTGATGTGACCTGCAGTGGCCAAGTTTCTGGTAATTATGGCAACGAAGTGTTGATTACAGACAGGTGTAACCACTACAAACAGTAGAAACTGCCAACAATCCAAATGCACATTGGTTTGGAATATTCAGGAAACTTCTTGAAATTAGTCGGTAAATGATGTGGTAAAGTTTGGATATGTAGTTCACAACTACACATCAGTAAATATGCTGTTGTAGGAAGGTGACAGAGGCACTGAAGAGTGACAAAAAAAACCTAAAAACTAACTTTATCCATTGCAGCAAAAATGCAAGCCAGAACTGCAATGTAAGATTTTATAATAAGAAACAGCTGTAAAATTTACTTGTAATGTCAGGCTGCAAATTTCACCAAAGGCTGGTACTATGTTTATTTTGTAGGCTGGTACTAATTTATTTTTAAGGTAATTTTCTGTAGCAGTACTTCACTTATTTCTTCAGCTATCCTCTCACACACTGAATTTTTAAGAGTTTTGTCCGTACAATTGAGATAAGTCATGTGGTACAGAAGATGATTTCTGCACAATAGTTCTATCAAATCTTCTGAAATCATAACAGTTAGTTGTAGAATGAATTCACTGTACAGCACGTTGCCACTGCCACAAGCTCTGTGCAGGAGTTGAAGTAGGTGGCAGGCATGCTTGACAGTGCATGCTGCCCCTATTAAAAAGCACACGACACAGAAAACAGCTTGCCCTACCTATATTGACTGCGTCCCAGTACACAACCAGCCTAAAAGTAGTAACTGAAAAGGGAATGTTGCACAGTCAGTGTGAGTCAGTTGACATACAATAACCAGTCATAGCACCATCTAACAGGTATCTTGCCACATGCAGCAGTAGTTGTGTATGGCACATAGAGTGGAGTTGGAGGTTTGGGAGCGGGAGGGGGGAGGGGGCTCAGGAGAGGAGAGAAATATGTGGTTGGAGACTAAGGAATTGAAGTCAGAGGCATGAGAAAAGGTATAGAGATCAGAATACAATGGGGGCTAGTTGATATTGACGCCATGAGGAATGCGGGATTGAAGGATGTGTTGTAAGGACAATTTCCATCTCTCTAATTCAGAGGTGCTGATATTGAGAGAGGGGATTGAGATTTTGAAGCAGGCATTGAAACTGAGCTTTTGCAGTTTCCTAGCCCAATGCCTCAAATAACTTTTCATGTGTCTTTTTACAGTCATCTCACATATCAATTTTTCTATTTTCCTCTGATATGTTTCTCACTTTTGCCTGTTCAGTGACATCCCAGCTTTATCTCTGTTGTTAGTCTACAGTGTTTTCCTCCTGATATCAGTTGCTGATGTATTTTGCATTTTTTCCCCTCCTTATAGCTAAATCCCATTACTAACTGACCCCTTCACTAAAAACCACCCCACATCCTGATTCTGAAATACTCTCTTTATCCATGGAATCCCCTCTCAGAGTGGGTGGCATCAGGCGGATGACACGCCATGAAGCGTAGTGTGTCATCTATTGCTGGTGGTCCTCCACCAGCAGTCTCTAAGCGGGCAAAGTCTAACTTCAATGATAAGAAATATGACCCCAAATCGTTCCCCTCCCATGGGAGGAACGCCAGACTAAGGATGGCAGTGAAGCTTATTCGCCCTGGTAGCTCATATGTATGAGAGTTAATAGGGAATCTTTCATGTCCATAAAGCCTCAGTTTTTTGTGGAGCATTTGGAGGACAAGTTTGGGGAGGTGGAGGGCTTGTCCAAAATGTGCTCTGGGTCACTCTTGATAAAAACAGCATCCTCTGCCGAGTCACGGGCATTACTTGCTTGTGACAAGTTCGGGGATGTTTCTGTTACCATCACGCCCCATAAGTGCTTAAATTGGTCCAGGATATTATATTCCACAGGGACCTTCTTTTGCAGTCAGATGACGAGCTGCGTGCCAATTTAGAGCAGTGAGGTGTTCATTTCATCTGGCGGGTCCATTGGGGTCCGAGGGGTAATCAGGTTGCCACCGGTGCCTTCATCTTGGCTTCGAGGGTGACACATTGTCAGAGAAGGTCAAGGTGATGGCCTACCGCTGTTATGTCGAGCCATATATCCCTCCCCTGATACGGTGCTTTAAGTGCTGGAAGTTCGGCCATATGTCTTTCTGCTGTACTTCCAGCCTCACATGTCGAGATTAGGGATGTCCATCACATCCCAATACTCTGTGTGCCCCGTCTCCCATCTGTGTCAAATGTGGAGTGCATCATTCACCTTGCTCGCCAGACTGCAGGATGTTACAAAAAGAGAGGAAGATCATGGAATGTAAGACCCTGGACCGACTGACCTACACTGAAGCTAAGAGAAAATTTTAGCGCCTACATCCTGTGGCTATGACCACTCTTATGGCATCGCTATGAGAACAGTTGTCACCCCATCAGTTCCTCGCATTCCTGTCGCCTCACAGTACCAGAAGACTACACCTGCCCCCTTGACAGTGGAGGGCACTTCCTTCCCTGTTGCTCCCGCACCACCTACTTCAGAAGCAACACCCCCCAACCATCGGCGATATCAGTTGCCACTTCTGATCCAGAGATGCATATGTCTTCTTCGGCTCCTCTCGCAAGGTAAGGCTCCCTTGGGTCACTCCCTTCCCAGGTTTCTGCTAGTGGGAAAGATGACACCCACCAGTGCTGAAGAACCCAAAAGCAGCTGGTCATAGGGCTTCATGCTCATCCTCAGTCCTGGAGACTGAATCAGTGAAGTCCTCTCAGCCAGGGAAACCCAAGGAGCAGCGAGAGAAATCCAAAAAGAAGGTCCCCAAGACCTAGGGAATTGTGGTGGCACCCACACCACCGCTACCTACAAGCTATGCGTCTGCAGATGAGGTGGAGATTCTGGCATACACTGAGGACCTAGATCTCACCGGACCCTCAGACACAATTGATGTAGACTGCTTAGGTAAAGAGTCAGTGGCAGCCAGTGACCGTGAGACATGAACTGCCTTGTTGAATGTTCCATGCCTTCCCAATCTGACAATGACATCATCTGCCAGTGGAATTGCAGCGGTTTTTTCCACCACCTGACTGAGCTGTGGCAACTTTTAAGCTGTACACCTGCTTTTTGCGTAGTCCTCCAGGAAACATGGTTCCCAGCAATGCGGACCCCTGCCCTCTGCAGCTATAAGGGATACTATAGTAACTGTAGTGACTATAATCGAGTGTCAGGTGGAGTTTACCTTTATGTCCTAAACTTAGTCTGTAGTGAAACTGTGTCCCTCCACCCTCTTGAAGCTGTGGCTGTCAGAATAAGGACGAGACAGGAAATAACTGTGTGCAATGTATATCTTCCTCCAGATGGTGCAGTACCCCTGAATGTATCAGCTGCACTGATTGATCAACTCCCTAAACCTTTCCTACTTCTGGGAGATTTTAATGCCCATAACCCCGTGCGGGATGGCACCGTGCTTACTGGCTGAGGCAGAGATGTTGAAACTTTACTGTCTCAGTTCCACCTCTGCCTCTTAAATACTGGGGCTGCCATACATTTCAGTGTGGCTCATGGTAGTTACTTGGCCATTGATTTATCAATTTGCAGCCCAGGACTTCTCCCATCCATCCACTGGAGAGCACATGACGACCTGTGTGCTAGTGACCACTTCCCCATCTTCCTGTCACTGCCCCGGCGTCAGGCCCACAGACCCCTGCGTAGATGGGCTTTAAACAAGGCTGACTGGGAACTTTCACTTCTGGTGTCACTGTTGAATCTCTCCCACACGGTAACATTGATGTGATGGTTGAGCAGGTGACTACAACAATCGTTTCTGTGGCAGAAAACACCATCTCTCGCTCTTTACAGTGCCTCTGGCGAAAGTCAGTCCCTTGGTGGTCCCCAGAAGTCACCGAAGCAATTAAGGAGCGTCGTCGGAGAGCTCTACAGCGGCATAAGCGGCACCCTTGCATGGAGCACCTCATAGCTTTTAAACGGCTCTGTGCCCGCGTTCACAAACTTATCAGATGATGTAAGCCGGAGTGTTGGGAGA
Source organism: Schistocerca cancellata (assembly GCF_023864275.1). Lineage (NCBI taxonomy): Eukaryota > Metazoa > Arthropoda > Insecta > Orthoptera > Acrididae > Schistocerca > Schistocerca cancellata. The sequence goes on from NC_064626.1 coordinate 888,364,034, forward strand.
GATATGTTTCGACCATTGGGTGCCATACATCACCTTCCCAAGTCTGGACAAAGATCAAATATGTTTTCGGGTACCAGACCCCAACAGGTGCTCCCGGTGTTAACATAACATGCCCGAACCTCTGCGTCGGAAAATTACCCCCCCAGCCTTTCGCGGCTGGAAGGGAAACTCTACTCGTTCACTACACGCCACAGTGAACCCTATAAAGCCCTATTTACAGAGTGGGAGTTCCTCAGTGCCCGTGCACATTGCCCCGACACAGATCCTGGGCCAGATCGGATCCACAGTCAGATGATTAAACATCTCTCGTCTTACTACAAGTGACATCTCTTCGTCATCTTCAATGGGATCTAGTGTAATGGTGTCTTTCATCACAATGACGGAAGAGTACCACCATTCCAGTGTTCAAACCCGGTAAAAACCCACTTGATGTGGATAGCTATCGGCCCATCAGCCTCACCAGTGTTTTTTGTAAGCTGGTGGAATGTATGGTGTGTCAGCGGTTGGATTGGGTCCTGGAGTCAATGTTGCCTACTGGCTCCATGTCAGGGTGGCTTCCACCAGGGTCGCTCCACCACCGATGATCTTGTGTCCATCAGTTTGTCAACACACAGTGCCGTCTTTTTTGATTTACGAAAAGCATATGACATGACCTGGTGACATCATATCCTTGCCACATTATACAAGTGAGGTCTTTGAGGCCCACTTCCAATTTTTATCCAAAATTTCCTGTTGGTTTGTACTTTCTGTGCCCAAGTTGGTGCCTCCCATAGTTCCCCCCATAGTTCCCCCCATGTCCAGGAAAATCGGGTCCTGCAGGGCTCTGTATTGAGTGTCTTTCTATTTTTAGTGGCCATGAATGGTCTGGCAGCAGCTGTAGGGTCATCTGTCTTACCTTCTCTGTATGCAGACGACTTCTGCATTTCGTACTGCTCCACCAGTACTGTTGTTGCTGAGGGGTGCCTACATGGTGCCATACACAAGGTACAGTCATGGGCTCTAGCCCATGGTTTCCAGTTTTTGGCCGCAAAGTCGTGTGTTATGAACGTCTGTCAGCATTATACCATTCATCCCAAACCAGAACTTTACCTTAATGACCATCCACTCACTGTAGTGGAGACATATCAATTCCTAGGACTGGTTTTCGACGCCTGATTGACTTGGCTTCCTCACCTTTGTCAGCTTAAGTGGAAGTGCTTCTTTCTAAAAACTTCCATCAATGGTAGTGCATCACCGTCAATGGCAGGACAAACAGGAATGCAGATATCACATCATGGATCCTACCTTCAGAGTCCAGCCCCTCCCCCCTTTTCCACACACACACGGCTGAAAATTTGCAATGGGAAATGTTGAAGTCCCTCAACAGACTAAGAAGTATGTTGGATAGATAGAATAAAGGATAATATGGCCAAACGGAACTATTTTGGGGACCTATTAACTTGATGCAAATTTGGAACCAAACAGACCACCAAGCACGTGTATAATTGAGATTGTTAATTTTTGATCTGCTTATATTTAGAATTTTTAATCTGTTGATGTATAACTATTATTGTATGCCACTAACTGCCTCACATTGTATGCATATTTCCTTTGCGTGTATTAATTTTATGATTTAGTCTGTTTTTTTCTCTTTTCTCTGCTTTGTATTCAGCACTTTTGATGTGAATAAATAAAATGTGCTAACCCCCTGAACGTTGAACTCCACCTGTCCAGTGGCTCCACAGAAACCTTTGTCCCACACCATGCCCACCAAGTGTCAAGTAGTATTTCCTCTTAAATAATTGCCAACCCTTCCATGCCAAAAAGTCTTTCTCATATGGTGTGGTCATCCATGGCATGGACAATACATTTACTGAGACGAGCAACCTTTGGCCAATATGTTGAAGGTCTTTAAATAGTGCCTTCCCATACAGGCAGTAAACTATAAACCAAGTCCACTAAAATATCTTCCGTGCCATATTCTCACATGCCCTAACTATCCAACCACTCTCATGAGCCAGCTACAAAGGAGCACATCTCTCATTACCCAATATCACTTTGGACTGGAACAACAAAGCCACGTACTGTGCCAGGGCTTCGACTACCTTTCGTTGTGCCTTGAAATAAGGAACAACCTTCCCAATTTTCTCAAATTGCTGTTCTGTCGCCCATGTAACCTACGAAATACCCTTCTCCATCCTTGTATAACACTGAATTCGCACCATTTGTTACATACAAACTTTTCCATAACCTCTGCATAGCCTTTTATGTGGGCTTACGTAACCATCCACAAGCTGTTCCCCCAAAAGAATCATCACTATGGCCGAGACCAAAGTTAAGCAACATGCGGAATATGCTCCTGAGCACTATATGCTCACCTCAAAAGCTACTTCACATGTGGTGAGATCTGGATCCCTCTCAAGTACCAGCTTCTGTGAATTATCAGGATGGTAACTGTTCTTACTTACACACTATGCAATCTTGGAATCCTTCTGACATCAATCTTTTTCAAATTGTACCTCATACCATTCTTTACCACTGTTCATACACTTTCCACTACACTGCTTTAATCTACACCCACACTTTTCCCTCATTGGTTTCCCTAGTCCGGTGTACCCCGTCCTCTGTATACCTTGACCCACTTCTCCAATTCATTGGATGCTTTAGGCAACTTCTTGTGCTGTACCAAGACAGAATCTCTGGTGCCAAATAACTATCACATTTCTTTGCTGCCTCTCTCTCCCAGTCATCACCCTTCCCTCCCTCCACCTCTTCTTTTCCCTCCCTGCCCACTTCACCTAATATCAGTGTCTGAAATTGGTCAATTGGCTGGGACAGTGCAGGTGTGTGTGTCTGGGTATGTGTGCTCACGTGTGTGCAGTTATCTCTGAAGGAGGAGATTCAAACCTCAGAAATATTGTTTGTATTATCTTCTTTTTGGCTATCTTCCATTACTTGTAACCCACCCAAGAATTTCCAATATGATGCTGGTATCACGAAAGAGTTGTTGTCAGAAGAGTGTGTAACCTACTCAGAAATATGAGCCTGCAGATTTACTCATTACTTGAATTCAAACCAATCTATCAAAGATAGTTTGGAGCCCGGTTGCATTTTGGTTTGAGTCCAGGCAAAAATAATATTTAAGTGTATCATTTGCAGCATCTGAGAGAGATCATTGTATGAGTGATTTTTTAAAACAATTTTCAGTATCTTTCAGTGCAAGGCGCATCCTTACCACGGTATTATTTCTATTTATAGCAGATGCTCCAGTCTGAGAACAGGTGTACTTCTGTAACATTCTTCCATACATAGCTTTCAGTGTAGTGGTACAGGAATGGACAGACCTCATTTTCTCTGTTTTTCACTTCACCTTCATGATACTAGCACACTGTGGAATGCCTAGAATTTGTATCATAAATGCAGAAAAGATTAACTCACAACTGACATAGATAGAATGTTTCCTGCACTGGGAGGTTTGGCAGAGGAGAGTTTTGCATGGAGTTGAAAGTTAGTCCAACCGTGTCATCCCTGCCCGTGCATTCTTGCTTAGTTATATTAATGAATTTATAAAATGCCCTGCTGCGCCATTTGTGAATATCCAGTTCAAGTTATGTAGCTCTTTTACTGCTGTAGTCAGTAGATATCTGGACTTTTTAACTTAGCCTGAAGTTCCTCATGTTTGCCAGATATATCAATTTGGGGATGACTGAAAGGGAAATTGTAAATTTCAAGAAAATGTTTCCTATAGAAGTCTGTTTCACATTTATGTCTGGGTACTTTATAAGGAATATTGCCTGCATAGTTTTCAGATCCAAGTGCGTATCTAGGTATTTCATTTCCTTCCCAGCATAATGAGTGTCTTTGATTGGGAAAGATGCAATGTGGCTATCTATCAAATTTATTACATTTTCTGAACTTTTGGTTCTGCATGGATTTGTCCTACCCATGTCCTGTGAAATTTGATCGTTAACTAGTAACTGGCAAATACAAAAAACACATTTCTGTGATGCAGCATGAAGACTGAGAAAAACATGTTTGCAGACACGAACTCTTCTACTACAGACAATGGCATGGTAAACAAAGGAATGTTGTTTGTTGATGCTATCGATGTTATTGACGACGTTTCGTGGCCTTCTTTTCGTAGTCACCTGCCATAATTAACCCTAGTAGATAAATATCCTGACTATTTTTTTTCCATGTTTAAAAAGTTTGAAAGCATCTCAGTGCAATCATCCTCACTGATATGTTGGAAACGTTCCATTCAGCACCTGGAATTTATTAAGTAATCGCAAAGCATGTAGTACATCCTATGGAATTTAATTACACTGAATTTGTTGAATGGGTAACTGTCAATACTGATACCTTACCAGCAATCAGCACTGGCAGATTTTCCAAAAACTGCTTTCCCACTGTAGTCATTATATGGCAACCTGTAAACTCTGACTCCTTGATTCCCTTCTTCTTGTGTTCACTTTCATTTCGCTTTCATTTGGGAGACATTTTGAAAGATGGCATTCTATAACTTACAACAACAATCAACAATAACCATGACTCATCACTAAGTTGGCACCAAGTTAGTGTTTTGTTACACTTTCTGCACCTGCCTGGTACAAGCCAACGCTATGTAGTTTGAAGGTGGCGTAGTGCAAGGTCACTGGCAGGACGCAACATGCGGCGGAGAAAGGAACTAAGTCACTGACTTGATTACTTTCTCCTCGGCATATAACAAATTGAACTCATGTTATTCCCACAGGAAGAAGCCAAACATAGTTCATTTCGTAACAGTAAGGTACGTCTTGGTCTGTTTAATACATGTATGTAAAAAAAGTGAAAATCGCTAAAAAGTGTCTTAGTTCCTTTCCCCACTGACCGATTTCATTAAATGTAAGTACCTCTGCCAATAACAGCAGGACATAAAGGATGTATCCAAATTCAATGTAAGCGTATCACAGTTTTGTATTTCAATCTTGTCCAGTTTTTATAGGTATCAACTTTTATCGCTTAAACCTCTCTATACTGATTACGCATTCGCCAATGCACAATGAGTACTATGTAAACATGACTCCCTATGTGTCAATAGTTGAGGGGTAGCTTGTCCAATACAGAGCTATAAACTCTGTGAGAATCTCATCAGTGAAAGACTGCTAGATTGTAACAAAAGAAACAAACAGAGAAATGGTAGAGGCTTTGAACATGCCAGAAAGTATAAATTATTAAACATGGCTTCATTTTTAGCATGCAGATATAGAAACTGTCTGAGCCAGCACAGTAAAACTGAATGTCAGGCTTTGCGTTTCTCACTGGTTTTAGAAAAAGTTAGCACTGTAAATATTACAGAGATGTAGATTAAAGAAATCCTCCACTTCAGGCGTTACAGATTTTTTTAACATAAGAAAATCATTTATGACAGAAAAAGCAAGAGGTTCCTCCCCCTCCCCCCCCATCCCGCACCCACCTCCCCCTTCTCCATTTTTGAGGAGAAAATATTTTGTTATTGTAAAAGGGTGGTGTAAAAAACATTGACTAGGATAAGCTGGTGAAGTAACAAGTTATATGTTATATAGTGGTATAACTGTATAACTATGATTTGTTAGTATGAGCACTAACAAGTTTTTAGTCAGTAACAGAACTGCCCCCCTGCGGGTCCAGGGGTAAGTATAGGCCCGAGGTATTACTGCCTGTCGTAAGAGGCTACTAAAAGGAGTCTCTCACGTTTCGGCCTGTGTGTGTTGCAAATTTCTGTTGCTAGTGCGTGCCATTTGGGGAAGGATACCTTACGTGGTGTGTTTTGTTTGTCCATCATGCGCGAAGATCTTGCATGCCACTTGTTGTCATGTAGCGGGCTTTGCACCCAACATCTTACAGGTTGCCTACTTCTTGTCTCCTGCACTGTCCCATCCTTTGTGCCAAGGTAAGGCGTCTCTATGGATATCAGATCCCTGTCAGCGTACCTGGGCTTTCCCTAAATGGAGCAGTTTGTACTGAATCAAGGCACGATTGCAGAGCATTATGCTCAGAGTTCTGCTGCTATGAATTTCCCGCTGGCCTTCTGCTCCCTGAAACAGCAGTTGGAACGTCAGAGCTGTTCGTTCCATACACACAACCCCGAATCATACAATGCTCCATTCAGTGAGTGGAAATTCCAAAGTTCCCTAGCCGCTTGCCCTGATACGGCTTCTGAGCCAGATCACATCCACTATCAAATGCTCAAACACCTCTTGGTGGCCTGCCAGCAACACCTCCTAGACCTTTTGAACCGTATGTGGGTTGAGGATGAGTTCCCATCTCAATGACAGAAAGCATTATCATACCAGTGCTGAAGCCTGGCAAGAATTCACTGGAGGTAGGCAGCTACCGCCCCATTAGCGTCACCAACGTTCTGTGAAATTTGCTCAAACGCATGGTGAGACGGAGGTTGAGTTGGCTACTTGACCGATAATCTGGTCTGCCATCCGTACGGCATTTGCCTGCCGTCAGCATCTGGTTGCCGTCTTTTTTTATATACGGAAGGCATACGATACCACATGGCGACATCACATCCTCACCACACTTCATGGGTGGGGTTTTAGGGGCCCGCTCCCGATTTTTATTCAAAATTTTTTGTTGCTTTGTTCCTTCTGCATGCAAGTTGGTCCCTCCCATAGTTCCACCCGAGTCCAGGAGAATGAGGTCCTGCAAGGCTCTGTCTTGAGTGTCTCCCTATTTTTAGTTGCTATCAATGGACTAGCTGCGGCTGTGGGAACATCTGTATCAGCTTCTTTGTATGCTGATGACTTTTGCCTGTACTATAGCTCCACTGGTATTGCGGTTGCTGAACGGCAACTACAGGGCACTATCTGCAGGGCGCAGTCTTGGGCCATCACGCACGGCTTCCAGTTCTCGGTCGCCAAGACTTGCGTCATGCATTGCTGCTGGCATCGCACTGTTCTCCCTGAGCCGCAGCTTTATCTTGACGGCGAACCTCTTGCCGTGGTGGAGACCCATCGGTTTTTGGGCTTGCTATTTGCTACCCAGTTCACTTGGCTCCCTCATATTTTGCAACTTAAACAAACCTGCTGGTGTCATCTTAATGCTCTTCATTGCTTGAGTCACACCAGCTGGGATGCCAATCGGTCTACCCTTCTCCAACTGTATCATGCGTTGATTCAGTCCCGTCTTGATTATGGGAGCTTGGCTTATGGTTTGGTTTCACCTACCCTGTTGTGGTTGCTTGACCCTATACTTCAGACTCGCAACTGGGGCTTTCTGCACAAGCCCTGTCGACAGCCTACTTGTGGAGGCTGGTGTCCCTCCGTTGTGGATCCGGCGCCAACGACTGCTGGCCGCTTAAGCTGCGCATGTTTGTAATTGCCCGGGCATCCCAATTACCATCTCCTGTTCCCCAACTCGGTTATTCCATCTTCCGGAACGGCGGCCCTGTTCAGGGTGTCTGATTGCGGTTCGTGTCCGGTCTCTTCTCTCTGGACTTGAGTTTTTCCCTCTCCCACCTCTTTTCCAGGCCCATATGTGCATACCCCCTTGGTGTGTGCCCCACCCATGCCTTCAGCTGGGTTTAGCACAGGGCCCGAAAGACTCAGTCCCTCCTGAGGCCCTCCGCTGATGCTTTCTTTCCATCCTTGCTGCGTTTCCTGGCTCTATCGTAGTCTATACCGACGGTTCAATGGTTGCTGGTTGAGTTGGTTATGCCTTTACTCTTGGGAAACACTGAACAACACTCATTGCTGGATGGCTGCAGTGTATTCACGGCAGAGCTTGTAGCCATCTCTCGCACCCTGGAGTATATCCGCTCCTGCTCAGGTGAGTCCTTTGTTAACTGTAGTGACTCCCTGAGTGGTTTATGAGCTATCGACCAGTGTTTTCCTCACAGGAGTCCATCCATACTCTTGCCTGTTGCGGCCTCTCTGTGGTTTTTGTGTGGACCGCAAGTCATGTCGGCATCCCGGGTAATGAATGTGTTGACATGCTGGCCAAACATGCTATCAGTGGACCAGCACTGGAGATTGGCCTTCCAGAATGACATCTCCAGTCAGTATTGCGGCAAAAAGTCCTTGGTACTTGGGGTGATGAATGGCGCACCCTGCCTTTCCCCAACAAACTTCAAGTCATCAAGGAGAATACAGGTTTGTGGCGCTTCCTCTTGCCATCCTCTCGGAAGGACTCAATTTTTCTCTTCTGGCTACGCATTGGCCACACCTGGCTGACGCACGGTCATTTATTGCACTGCGAAAACCCACCTCTATGTCGCTGTGGATCAGTGTTGACAGTGGTCCACATCTTGTTGGCCTGTCCGCTTTTAACTGTACTCAGGCAGAAGTTTTCACTGCCTGATACGCTCCCTGCTGCAATGGCAGGCTTAGTTTTGAGTTTTCTTCAAGCAGGGGGCTTTTATCGCGCGATCTAAGGAGTGTTTTTTTCCTTATTTTGGGCCTACGGTGGTTTTTTTTTTGTCCCCCCCCCACCCACCCACCCACCCACCCCAGCCAGCCAGCCAGCCAGCCAGCCAGCCAGCCAGCCAGCCAGCCAGCCAGCCAGCCCAGCCCCACCCACCCCAGCCAGCCAGCCACTGTAACACACTGTGTGCTTTTAATTCTTTTCTGGTCTTTGTCTGTCCTCCTTGTTCTTTGTCGTCCCTTGTCCTCTCCATTGCTTGTTTTTCTTCCTTATGGGTGTTTCATGTTAGTGGAAAAAGGTACCAATGGCCTTTCTAGTCTGGTCCCTTCAACCCCCAGAAATCAACCAACGAGTAACAGAACTAACCAGTTAGTCACTGCTTCTGCCCTCGCCAGCCCATCATATCTTTTTTGTGTATTATTGTCTTTACTTTCCATGTTATGATCTTATTTAGATGATGATGTGGTGTTCTTATATTTGTTGATCAAATAACAAAATTTATTTGCATGTGATAAAAATAGAGGCAACTTTCACCATGTTGTGTTGCTTGCATACAGGGTGGCAATTATTGAACTTTAGGGGAAAAAAAAGAAAAGAAAAAAAAAGCGCAAATTAGTTACGAACTACTACACGTACATACATTATTCAACATGTAAAGGTCACTAAAGATATTCAGTTAAGGTTATGACATGTTCGATATGCCTGCCATCATTGACAATGATGTGGTGCTGATGAATAGCGATATTATGCTTGACCCACTGAAGTGTCAGAACGTCAGTGCTGTTGATGACCTCCTGAATGGCTGTTTTCAGCTCAACATTGGTGCTGGGTTTATTGCTGTACACCTCGTATTTAATATAGCCCCACAAAAAGGAGTTGCATGTGTTCAGATCCAGAGAATATGGTGGCCAATCGAGGCCCATGCCAGTGGTCTCTGAGTACACCAGAGCCGGAATGCTGTCCCCAGAGTGCTCTTCCAGGACATCAAACACACTCCTGCTTCAGTGGGGTCAATCTCTGTCATGCCCGAATGACATCTTGTCAAAATCAATGTCACTTTGGGTGATGCGGGTGAAATCATCTTCCAAAACCTTCATGTACCTTTCGGTAGACACCGTGCCGTCCAGGAGAACTCGCCCATCGAGGGTGAAGAGACTACTTGATTGCAGAATGCGGATTCTCTGTCACCCAAATGCGCCAACTTTGATTGTTGGCAAACACATCCAAGTGAAAATCGACTTTGTCGCTAAACCAAACCATGCACGCACATACTAATTCCCATCATGCCCTGTGGCCAACTGTACAGTTTAAACATTATAATGCAAACTGTTCAGAAGTCATGACAGTTTTATTTCATATAGTTTAGGAATTGTGACCCTGTAATTTCCAATCACTTTTGTTTGGAAATGAGACACTGGAACAATAAATAAAGCACTTGTAGGTACTAATGTGATGATTTAATGGGTGTCACAAAATAATTTCCCATTTTAGAATGATAAGCAGGTAGTAATTCGTCATAATTGATAAAATTACTCATGTAGTTTAGATCTAACTTATGTTTTGCTGCATATAATCTGCCAGTGACTGTATTTACTTAACTTCGTTTTCCAGGAGGAATACTGTCATGTGGGGAACCCATGTAACATAAGCCCTGAGGAGTACTTCGACAGTGAAGATCTTCATGGAAGGGATATAGGACGTCCTAAGGAAATAAACACAAAAATACAAAAGTTCAAAGTAAGTGCATGAAAAGTCATCTCAACTATTGCACTTTCTCTTCATAAAAACAACCTGATTTGCTGCACAGTAGAAATTAATAACCAACTGCTTCACTTTCGTTTGATCTTTATATGTAAATATAATAGGGTCGATTGGTTGTTTTGCTTGGATTAATTTGTTTCATTATGCAGTATGCACCATATCCCGATTTGAATGTTTCACTATAGACCGTGGCTTCGCTTTGATGTACTTAAAAACATGCAGTATTAAATGTGATGTGTTACTACAGCGAAAGGAACCTGTAACCACTGGAGACAGTGCCACAAGTTCCTCCAAAAAATCTTGACACAACACATACCCAAATGTCATACTAACTAATGCAAATCCACCCAATGATGGAGGTTTAAGCCTTTGAAATGCGTCTTGAAGATAAGTAAAACGGAGACTGGTAACAGTAAACTTGTTTCATTTAATGTCAATAACAGTCACGGTAAAGCCTAACCTAAAATGTTCGCATTTAAAGTTAATGTGCAGTATTGTTGCATCCTTTTTGTAGAAATTGTATGTAACACACATTAATTATCATTCAAAATGATTTCTGTATTAGTTACAACAGAAGAAATGTTTCAATATTATTTATTGCAATTTTAAAATTTTGTGGATAAGATGTTTAAAGGTCAAAAGTTATTGACATGTAGGGAACTTTGTCAAAACTCTCACCTTCTTTTTGTACACTAGACAGAGTTTGTTAATGAACAGCACCAGCAACTGTACTTTTCTAGTTGCCTATAGCCCAGTCTTGTTTCATTCCCAGTAAAAATAAGAAAACTTGTCAATTTGGTAGATAGATTCTAAATTTCAGTTTGTAGTTTCTGTATTTGTGGAAATTTTGTTGCAACAAAATAATAAAGAAGGGTTCATATTTTTAGCTGCTGGCTGTATGAAATAAATCAGTAACTGCTTTGTAAACATTTGATGACAGTCATATCCTTATTCATCACCACATTTTATTTGGTAGCAGCACTGTGACAAACATAAACTGATAATTAAACTATCTAGATCTCTCTTTCAGATTTGTTCATGAAGACAGAATTAGAAACATCTTTGTATTTGTTGACACACACACACAACCTGTGACTTCTTCACATTTTTGGATAAACAGAAGGAAAGTTTGTTAGAAGGCTTGCCCCTCTATGAGGATGTCTGTGACTTCTGCTGACATGAAAACAAACTCATCCAGTTGTAACACACCTGGGGGTACAAATGGTGGGGGGGGAGGGGGTCTCTCTAACTGTTTTTGCTTGCCGCTTCTTGCGCCCTGTCCACACCACGTACCTGATAATCCCGCAACGGTCATACTGTTCTGCTCCACACTGCTGCTGGCTTGCCTGAAATTATGTATCTAAATATGCAAGCGAGTTTAGGGGAGCCACTCAACGTTAAGCACAACACTGTCCTATGTCTGGTATGAACATCTATATTCTGAGTCGATATGAAAATCACAGGTTGCACTGTTTACACTCTATAAGTCATAAGTGACTATGCCAATTAAGTACTTGGTGATTATCTGTCCACAATATCACTTGGACGAGCTTACACGCAACTGACACGAAGCGGGTGATTGTTGATGATGCGGAAGCGAACGATCAAACGAAAGTTCTTATGCTCATCACGCATAGACAGATATCTGGTACCAGTCCTCCTTGATACTAGTAATAATGTAACACCGTTCATAAAGTTAATTTTTCAGTTCTCGGTTCTCACTTTTACAAGCGTGCCCGTAACCGTTGCGGTGCGGCTGATTGTTGATGATGCGAAGACGCGATGACTGAACGCACGTTCTCATGCTCACTACAAGACACTGGCACTTGAATACTCTCTTTTGTGGTAAACTATATTGCTGATCGACATTAGTTCATTCTGAGCGGCCGAACACAGCGCGGATGATTGATGTACAGTGCGACACGCAACGAAAGATACACAAATACGTTATCAGCGGCACTGCACATTTTTAATTACATCATTACGCACTTCCCTCTGAATCACTTTCATATTTCATCACTTTACTGTAATAGCACTTGCTGTAACACTTGAACTTCCATAGTAACAAAGCCTCTCACACGCAGAACTACCACAACACAACATAACAGTTCAGTGTCCCATGCTCAACTCTGCAAACACACTGCCTGCAAAGATACTCCGCAACTAAGCCAGCAATATGACAATACGCTTACACAGTTTGTTATGGTGAAATGGAGTGAGATGGTGCAGTGGCACTCTGATCTCACATTCAGGGTGGTGACGATCCAAATATGTGCTTAGCCATCCTGATTTAGATTTTCCGAGATTTTGATAAATCACCCCAGTGAAATGCCGTTATAGTTCTTTTGAAATGTAGGAGGTGAGCGGATGGCAGGCCAATGGGTTGCTGCCATGAAGCAGGAGGTCCCAACAATTGAGGAAGGCGATTAAGGACTGCAGTGCTACTTTATTTACAGGTATACAGTGATTCCACAGGGCTGGTTGCATTGGACATGACTGCGGACCAGACGCTTGCAGCAGCTGCTATTGCTGTGTCGTGGGAAGGCCCATAGTGCTGGCTCACACCACTGCAGGCTGTAATGATGAAGGCTCTGGCAATGTCATGCTCTGAGCCCAAGAGTGCCGGAGATCCATGTTATATTCCCAGTGAGGGCAGGGCAGGTTGCAACTCCTCATTTCATCCCCTCATCTGGTGGCATGGTGGTTCGCAGCTCCCTGAGCAGGCACTCAGGTGGTAAGCAGGGATTCGGGGCCCAGCAGTGGCAGTGACAACTGCGTTATGTCCATGGGGCTGAGCATCAAGGACTGACCATACATCACAGTCCACGATCGCTGATGAATGATGGTGGGATAGGACTTAAATGCGATGCCATCTGCTGAATGCGCGAAGGCAGCATTATTAGCGCATCATGCCGAAGCCTCTTGTTGTGACCATATTTGTTAAGGTGTTTGTATCTTCCCAAAGGCAGCCGGGTGTCGTAACTGGCAATAGGTCATCTATAGTAACTGTTCTGGCGGGCCGGATGCGCAGTCTGATGTAGCAGTGTACTCGGCAGGGTGTCAGCTGTTGTGATGTGTACTCATTACCTCGCCTAGTGGCGTTCTTGGCTCCACCCTATTTCTGAGTCTTGGGTTTCTATATTTTCCTCCCTCATATGGAAATCTGCTCCCTAGATTTGGAAAAACTGGGACACAGTCACTGTTGTTTTCAGTGACTTGCAGTACATTTTTTCAGTCACAGTCTCTGCTGAATTATGCCTGCTTACACTAGGTGTCCTGTTCAATTACATTTTATGCTTGGTTTTCTTGTTGGGTTGTTGCTTAAGTGTGATTCTGTCCATTGCCTTGGATCCTGCTTGGAATCTGCAGGCTAAAGGTGTGCAGTATCAGGATTTGTGTGACCTTTCATTTGAACTGGTAGTCTGCAGTGCCAATAACAGGAATAATTACATGAATATCTGAGGTAAAAGTCCTTGTCATTAGGAGTTGGCGGTGGTTCTTTGTCCCGTATTTTGTCACATGATCCAGATGATGATCTGTGTTATGTGTCCATTCTGAATAGCTATCATTTCATCTAGAGAGGCAAGCAGGGTCGGATCTGTCATGCTGTCGAAGTATGTACGGTTCTGGAAAGGTAGCATTTCTCGATTTTGGTCGGATAAATAAATTGAGGTGTGGGTAAGATTCAGGATAGTGGCTCCTGTATAGTAGTGGATAGCCAAAAAGTGGGTCCAGAAATGTTTCACTGGGTGCAAGTCCATACTTTGTGTGCCTCCCCATTGTTTGTAGCAGGTGATGATTATAACTACAGGTTGTGCAACTGAGTACATCCAGTGTAAACATACTTCATAGTAGAATTCCATTTTTCCTACAGTTATTTGCAATGGGCACATTGTCGGGACATCCTGGTGGTGGAATAATGAAAGTTTGCATGACATGGGTACGGTGTGTATCTGGTGCGTTGGGGTGGGTGGCAGATAGCAATTGGCCCAGCTCAGCAAAACAACAATGTTTGTGCTAAGAGCAGGGTTGGAACTGACAGTTCAAAGTTACTGACAATGTCTTATGTACTTTTTTTTTTTTTTTTTTTTTTTTTTTAATTGTACAAGACTCAGAGCTTCCCAGTACACAGGATAGGTGTGCAGGGCCTAACATTAGAATCTGCAATCGTTGCATGACATTGGTAATTGAATTTGAACTCAGGTGGATACCATAGTAGAATGGTAAGGACTCTTTTTCAGGTGGCTACTAAAAGTTCTAGCAGTGCAGGCAGCTTCTCCTTTACCTTTCACAATCCAGCTATGAATTGCTCAGGTGATAGTAATATGGATGTTAAGTGTCCCCAAACTGCATGTAATAATGCATCCTGCAGCTCAGTATTTTCTACATGGGTGTTGGCAATAATATCCAAAAGAGTGCAGAGTAGCCCAGCAGTTGCTAATTGTGTATCCAGCCTCAATATGATGAACTTGGGATTCAAGGAATTCGCTGCGTATTTTTTGCATGGGTCAGCACCTGCCAAAGATTAGTTGCCTGGTGTTATTTATCATGTCATTTTCTGTGCTGGCAAGCTGGGTGATATGTGAGTTTATTGCATTCTGGGTAGCATTTTCATTGGCTTGCAGCTGTTTCAGGGTTTCGTTGATCTATTCAGGGTCATCTGAGTCAGATGTTGTGAAGATGTTTTTAGTATGCAGCAGCCCATGCCTGTTCAACCCCCCTTTCAGGACTATCTCCATGGTCTGGCAAAGCTGACTCTGTAGTTGAGTAAAAGCTGATTTCAGTAATTCACCTGGACATCTCCGAACTTTGTGTTATTACCTGTCATAACTTGTAGCCTGTCAAAAGTACTGTACAGCCACCTAATTTAGTATTTTACTTCCCACATATTGAAATCTAGCCTTAAAGTCCACTAGTTGTCTGATGTGATCACGTCTGGCTGTTGCCTGAATAAGACTCCTCCTGTCAAAGGAAGTATGTCAAGTGCCTCTGTCATTCTCAACCAGCTCAGCAATCTCATTAGGACGAATATCTGAATATCTTCATGCTCCTTTTCACTACCATCCTGGGCTCGATGCCTGGCGCTGGGACTGCCTTTCATTGTCCTGGGATTGGACCACTCCATTCCGTAAGGGAAAGGAAACATAGTGTTAGTTTATTGTTCTGGCTTTTGGCCGAAGCTTGTAGTGATGTGCCGTGTTAGTGACTTCCTGCCCTGATTTCCCTGCCTTTTTCTGTTTGTTTCTCGTACTAATCTCCCCCCCCCCCCCTCCCCCTGTCTTTTAGCAGAAGTTGCTGTCGGAGAGAGAGCAGATCTGACACACCTCCAAAAAGGGTAGATGTGACCGTTGTGAACGATCGTGGTAACATTTGGAATCTTCACCTTTACCAGGGTGGCCGTTCTTTTGGAAAACCTGGAATTCTCAAGGAATTACATTTATCTGGAAAAAGGGAAATATCAATTAATTTCAAGAATTTCATTAAATCTCAAGGAGTTCGGTGTTTTTAATCTAAAATTGGAATTTAGTGTGATTGAGCTTCATAAATGAATTATATGAATATTAGCCAATATAAATTATTGATGTTTAAAAACTATGGTTAAACTACAGCCGAGACGAGAGAATATTTGTTTTGAGGTACTCAGTCGCCCCCTTCATCCTTCCTGCGGTCACCATTAATTTCTCAGGAGCTTCTTATGACATTGTTATCCTCTCCATGTGTGGTATTCTAGGGGATTTTTTTGCTTCTTTTTATTAAGTTTGCGTAGTGACACTGTTTACGCTTGCTGGTGATGGCATCTGAAACAGCCCCTAATAACACATCACGAATTTCTTTGTCTCCCCTTTAGATGTGTAAAGGTTGGTTAACATGACCCACTGGCCTATACAGTATTTTGGTAATATTGTGTTTTGTTATGAGCTCTATCCTGCTACTTTAAAACTTTTGTGTTCACTTTTTGTACCTGGTGCCAAATCATTTTCAAACATTTGGAAAAAACTTTTACTTATGAAACATCTCCTCCCTGGGGTCACTTGACAGATTCAAAGATTGAAGGCATCTTTCGACCAAAAATAACCTTGTAAGTATACTGCCCCATGCTTTGATGAGCTTTTAAGTTGTATGCCCCAATTACAAAAGGAAGTAGACCGCCCCAATCCATGTGTTGTGAATTAACATAACTTAACATTTTACTTGTCATTCTATGAACCATCTCAGTATGGCCATTCACCTGTCAGTGGTCCGTAGCTCCTTCATATGCAGTAAATGGCACAAGCTACAAAACACTAAAATGATTGAAAATTTTGAGCATATATCGTGTTCCCACTGGTGTGTGGGCAAAAGACCTGCACACATTAATTCCAAGAATTTGAAAAGGTTTACCAGCTTCAGGTAGTTGTTGCAATGCAGTCTTTTGGCGGCTTAGATCTGCTCTTTGGGCACATGGATTGCATTTCTTGATGTAATGCTTGCTATGTTATTTGGGCATCATCCATTTGTACGTCTGTCTACACCTGGGACTCGTGAGTCGATGACTATCCTTCACAGGGTGTGAAATCTCCTTGATCTTAGGCAACCTAAAATGTTTTAATACCATGTCTTTTTAAAATTCATCTGAATTTACTCAGTGTTGCTCCACAGAAATGAAGGAATGTCGTGAGCTGATCTTGTAGCGTTTCTTGAATATGTTTGAATGGCTTGACTCAAAAGTGATTATTGTCCAATATTCTTTTAGCTCTTTATATCAAAATATTCTGCACAGCTCTCTGTTAGGCAGGATTATGGAAAATGTGCTCATTGAGATGGTGGTATGCGTGGGTCAGTTCATGATACACCAAGTGGTCAAGCCAGCTGTCTTACCTCCACTCAGCTAGAACACCTAAGAAGGGTAGCTCTCCTTCCTTCTCCATTTCTATAGCTAACTTAATGTTGGGATGTATGCAGTTTATGTGGTAAATAAATCAAATCAAAAAAGGTATCCATATCAGTGAATTTTGCCTTCCATTAGTCACTTAGACAGAAAAGCGGTCTCATATTGTAGAGCAGCTGGGGTTTGGAGGAAAATTGGACCATGTCCACTTCGTACATTTTCATTTCAAGAAGTTTTTTAAGGAAATACTTTACAGACAGCTTACCCAAACATTTCCAAGACAAGAGCACTTCTGTCATTGGCAGCAAAGAAGAGCAAATCAACAGCAGCAACATATCTCTCATCTGCTTCTTTACATTTATACTTAGATGTTAAATTCAGGTACAAGACTTGGTACATGAGGATTACTGAAGGAAGAGGTACCTTTGGGTTCTTTAGCTATGCTTGAGACACTACTTTGCTGCTTCTGCCTTCTGCATGTGCAGGTCATGAGCATTTTTCAGTGTTTCCCTTCATCATTTATTTGTAACATGGTGGTTGTTGTTGTTTTGTTGTGGTCTTCAGTCCTGAGACTGGTTTGATGCAGCTCTCCATGCTAATCTATCCTGTGCAAGCTTCTTCATCTCCCAGTAACTACTGCAACCTACATCCTTCTGAATCTGCTAGTGTATTCATCTCTTGGTCTCCCTCTACTATTTTTACCCTCCACGCTGCCCTCCAGTACTAAGTTGGTGATCCGTTGATGCCTCAGAACATGTCCTACCAACCGATCCCTTCTTCTAGTCAAGTTGTGCCACAAACTTCTCTTCTCCCCAATCCTATTCAGTACCTCCTCATTAGTCATGTGATCTACCCATCTAATCTTCAGCATTCTTCTGTAGCACCACATCTCAAAAGCTTCTATTCTCTTCTCATCCAAACTATTTATCATCCATGTTTCACTTCCATACATGGCTACACTCCATACAAATACTTTCAGAAATGACTTCCTGACACTTAAATCTATACTCGATGTTAGCAAATTTCTCTTCTTCAGAAATGCCTTCCTTGCCATTGTCAGTCTACATTTTATATCCTCTCTACTTCGACCATCATCAGTTATTTTGCTCCCCAAATAGCAAAACTCCTTTACTACTTTAAGTGTCTCATTTCCTAATCTAATTCCCTCAGCATCACCCGACTTAATTCGACTACATTCCATTATCCTCGTTTTGCTTTTGTTGATGTTAATCTTATATCCTCCTTTCAAGACACTATAACATGGTTATAAGTTATATATATGTCACAGATTTGACAAATATTTATTTTTATTTTATTTATTTACTTATTTATTTTTAGGAAAGACATATTAAATTATTTAAAACACTGTCAGTAGTACTACTTCTTAGTGTGCAACAATTCTCTTTTCCATCAAAAACTAAGTGCAGATATTTTCAATTTGAAGTGATATGCTGAAATTGCCCGTATAGCTGATTCCCCCTATACGTAAAATTTAACTTAAAACTTGTAACATGCTAAAATGTAATACGGCTGTATTATTTTTACTTATTTTTGCCTCCAGAATTACTGCAAATGTGAAACTCCAAATCACAGTGCACCACGTTCAATGCTCAGTGAGTATGGTCCATTATATTACCGAATAGAGATATCTCACTTCTGTTGATAGATTTCGGGGAAGTATTCTCTCCAAGTGATGGTCCATGTTTTCCTTGACAGACTTCTATCTCAACTACAAAAAGCGATGTCTGACTAAGAAAAATTGCAAATTTGGATATGATCCATCGTTTTTACTCAAGCCTTGATATGTTATCAGATCTTACTTGTTTAGGCCATTGCTGTTCTAATGTTTTAGATTACATTAGCAGATCAGTTACTCCTGTTTAGTTTAATTGCTGAGACAATCTTTTCTGACTCTGATATTGTCATGTCGTAACCATGTTCAGGTCCAAATCAAAAACACCAACACTGAAAGCAAGTTTGTTATGAACACCTGTGTACAGCCACAACAGAACTGAACTAGTGGGAAGTGTGTGCTGCTATTTATACAAACATTGAATGTTCCTGAATATACAAAGATTACAAACATAAGATATTTAAAGGTTCTTCCAGAAATTATTAATACTAAATAACAAATAATTCCTGGTGCTTGGGCTTGGGCTGCAGCATGCCACACTACGTGCATCTCAGTTCTTGACAAGGATCACTCTCATGGAGTGACCCACTGATTCAGAAGTTCTCATTGAAGAGGACTGCAGCGCCGTGTATCTAGATTTTGTCAGTGATAATACTGTATGGTAGTGCTATCAGATACTTATATTCTGGTCATGTTGTCACAGCCTCCTCACCATTATGAATATTGAAGGTAGCCGCTCTCATCAAAGGCTTACGATTGTCGAGTGGATCTTCAGTTTTTTTTTAATGAGAAGCCCTCACCATCAATCTGTACCTCAGGACTGTAGTAGAGCTTCATACAAAGGACATGGACAACCTACACTTTTATTGTCTTGATGAAGGGTCATAATCCTCAGCTTCATATGTGATGTCCAAGAAGCAAGAAAAAGTACGATATGGCCCAAAGTAGGGCTTTAGTAACTTTGCTGATAATCTCACTTAGTGTACAGGTGTAAAAATCCATACCAAATATGTATGGTGCTGGCCAATACTTGGCATTAAAGTGCTCGTGGTGTTTCTTCTGGGCATCCAGGATCCTTCTTCTTTAGCCCTGATGAAGTATTTCACATAATCATCCCAAGTACTGTCTCGTTGGAACAGGAACAACGTGTCATTGTCATTTTAGCCTTGCGACTGTGAAGCAGTAAAAAGGCTATGAATTGTCAGGGTTGCCACAGTTCTGGAATTTGGGGAATATCAGGGATTCAAACATGCCAGAGAGATCAGGGAAATATCAGGAAAAATTGGGAAAAAAAAACTGGAAAAATCTCGTTTTCGTCTCACTAGATGAAATGGTTTGTTTACTGAGGTGTCGTGCACCATTGTTGCCTGGGTGCAACTGAGTATGTATGTCACTTACCTACTCCCTCATTAGTATTGCTTCTCTCCTTTGTATCACTCACCTCGACTTGCAGCCAGTGCTGTCAAAACTTCTTGCCAGAAGCCTAGCAGCTGCCGACAAGAGGCAGGGAAGCATGAGGAGTGATTTGTTTGGAACTGATTCTCAGAGACTGTTGACACAGTTGCTGGGAGATGGCAGTCATGTGCATGAGTTGTGTCTGAGTGATTGTGCAAATGTGTATGTGTGTGCTCTCGTCTTCTGACAAAAACTATGGCTGAAAATTTAGTTGTGAGGTTGTGATTGTCTTTTCTATGTGCCTGTCAATGGCTCCGCAATCATCTTTACAGTGAGTTGCTATCTATCCTCATTATTATTTATTCTGTTGCATGGATTGATCACTGTGGTCTCATTTCATCAACATGTCTGTGGTTCATGAATAGCTTGCCAAATGCATGGATTTCTGCGACGGGCCAAACCCACGGGTATCTGTAATGGATCGGATCTGTCGAACTGAAGCCATTCGGTTCTTACTAATGTGCAGGCCCTTCCAATTGGCTCTAGTCCCACCGATCTGCCTGCAGACTGGGTCTGTTTATTTGTGGTGTAATGCATTGGATTTTCATACTTTATCCTTGGACCCAGGACTGTGATGCTCCTCAGCAGGCCAGATGCCACGGGCAATGGATTTCAGGAATTGTGACTCTCTTGTGGCAAGTACATTGTACAGAGTGGTGTTTTATAGACATTTTATTTGTTCTAGTATATTCTGGCACTTCAAAAGGGGTTTATATGTTAAAAAGTAATTGTCAGCCATTGGCAGTTTGTACACTAAGTACTGATATATTTCTCAAAAGAAAAATCAAAAAATACCTGTAAAATAATAGAGATACCACAGTGTGTAATAACTGACAGTAATGAACATAGTGGAACCAACATTTTTATTGGCGGTCATCTACAGTGTTGGTTTACACGGTTCTTCCCCACCTTGTCCACAGCTCGTGGTCTAGTGGCTAGCGTTGCTGTCTCCGGATCCTGGGTTCGATTCCTTGCCAGGTCGAGAACTGCCTCCACCCGGGAACTGGGTGTTTGTGTTGTCGACCTCATTTCACCATCATTAATGAACATGTTGAGACTGAACTGTGTAAAGATAGGGACTTTGTATGGGTGCTGATAACTGCGCAGTTAAGTGCCCCACTAACCAAATATCATCATCATCTTCTTCTTCTCCACCTTTTATTCGTCTTTCAAGAGGCCTACTTTTTTCTGAGATTATTTCTGAAATCAGTGAAGGTATTTTAAATCTGTCCTGCGACTCCAAGAAAACACGTATTTTTGTCACCAAATGTGTTTTGTTTTACTGAAATAAAATAACATCATTGGTCTTAATGAAACACATATATCATTTGGCTTGCTATCTCCATCTAAAAAACATTCACTACAAAAGATGTTAAGTTAGTACTTAAGATTTTTGCTCACATCAGGTAGCGTCATCTGCTTGCAAGTTTTATTTAGACATTTCCTCGTTTGAACTATTGTTTCTTGTACCATATCTGCAAAGACAGATTGTCAACTTACATCTTAACTTACCCTTGAGATCTCAAAAATTTGTCAGGGGAAAATCCTAAACCTTGTCTGGAAATCGGGAAATATCAGAGAATTTCACTTGGGAAACTTGTGACAACCCTGATTCTGTGTTGTCTGGCTTTGCTGTGTGTGTGTGAACTCCACCGTGTCTTGCTTTGCTGTGTATGAGACTGTCACAAAGGCAGTATTGTATCATAATCTCTCTTATCAACTTGAACGTACATTGAGAACATATCTGCCAGCATGTTATTAAAGTATTCTCTGAGGCCACACATCTTTGGATGTTAGGCAGTTGTCATTCTTTGGGTATGTTGGAATGTGAGATTACCTCTGATATTTATACTGGAGTGGAAAACGTTTTCACAATCAGAGATCATCACACAAGGTGCTCCTTGCTTCAAAATTATGTCCTCTGCAAGGAACTTTGCAATTTCCAGGGCTTCAGCAGTTCTCACAGCTTTAGCGACAGCATAGTGGGTGAGGTAGTCAGTGCTAACTATTACTATCCATCAATTCCCATTCTTTAACTTCAGGAACTTCCCCAAGAGGTTGATTCCAGTAATGGCACTACTGCAAGTGGAACGGTCGTTTATCGACTAATGAAGTCATCAGAAGATCAAAACAAACTGCAAAACGATTTAGAAAAGATATCTGAATGGTGCGAAAATTGGCAGTTAGTCCTAAATAACGAAAAGTGTGAGGCCATCCACATGAATGCTAATCCATTAAACTTCGGTTACATGATAAATCAGTGAAATATAAAGACCATAAATTCAACTAAATACCTAGGAATTACAAATATGAACAACTTAAATTGGAAGGAGCACATAGAAAATGTTGTGGCGAAGGATAACCAAAGACTGCGTTTTATTTGCAAGACACTTAGAAAATGTAACAGATCTACTAAGGAGACTGCCTACACTATGCTTGTCCATCCTCTTTTAGAATACTGCTGCGTGGTGTGGGATACTTACCTGATACGACTGACGGAGTACATCGAAAAAGTTCTAAGAAGGGCAGCATGTTTTGCATTATCGCGAAATATGGGAGAGAGTGTCACTGAAATGATACAGGATTTGAGCTGGACATCATTAAAAGAAATGCGTTTTTCATTGTGATGGAATCTTCTCACGAAATTCCAATCACCAACTTTCTCATCCGAATGCGAAAATATTTTGTTGAGACCGACCTACGTAGGGAGACACTATCACCACGATAAAATAAGGGAAATCAGAGCTCGTTTGGAAAGATATAGGAGTTCGTTTTTTCCTCGTGCTCTATGAGATTGGAATAATAGAGAACTGTGAAGGTGGTTCGATGAACCCTTTACCAAGCACTTAAATGTGATTCGCAGAGTATCCAAGTAGATGTAGGTACAGATCCCATAGGGGTAATTGTGGCATATGCTTCATTGTTGGTTTTCCTAACAGTGGCTTGCAAAATACCTAATGGATTGATAGTGACTTGGCCAGTAATGCCTGTGTCTGATTCCGGATAGAGTCTTCTTGAATCCCACGTGACCAGATGTTGGAACGTTGCGGAAATACTTCAGGATAGCTGGCTGTAGATGAGCTGGGGTGACGAGGAACGATCCATGACCAATTGGATCATAGCTCCTCTTATACAAAGTTCTGTTTATTAATTGGATTTCTCCTTTGGTGAGTTTCTTCCCCAAGACTTCTGTGGTTTTGAGCAGTTTCTCTGTTCAGCAACAGTGTCATTTAATGCAGCAATGATCAAAAATTCATCCATGCTGTTATGTTCCCCCAAAGGATTACTTGAAAGACAGTCAAAATCATTGTGTTTGCATCCATGTGTGTACAGCATTGTGATGTCATGCTCCTGAAACCTCAGTGCCCATCTTGCCAGTTTACATGAGTCTGCCAGCATAGAGAATGGTAACCTGTCACAGTGGTGAAATAAATCGGCCAGAACTTGTTGATGGTCCAACCTAGTGCAAGGGACTCCTTCACAGTTGTAAACCGGGAGGACGACGGTTCAACCCCGCGTCCGGCCATCTTGATTTAGGTTTTCCGTGATTTCCCTAAATCACTCCAGGCAAATGCCGGGATGGTTCCTCTGAAAGGGCACGGCTGGCTTCCTTCCCAATCCTTCCCTACTCCGATGAGACCAATGACCACGCTGTCTGGTCTCCTTCCCCAAACCAACCAACAACACAGTTGTAAAGTAGTTTATCTCGTACTTGGAGTGTACTCTGGAAGCATAAGCTATCTTCTTTTCTGCCCATTCCGAATTGGCACTAGGACTGCTTCTATCTCATAACTGCTAACTTTGGTGTGAAGTTCCATCTCAACATAAGGACAAGGAAGGAGCTTTCTTCCATCTCATTTCAGTAAAATTTGGCGTCTCCCTGCAATATTTCTTGCAAGGGACGTGCCATGGTACTGAAGTCTTAGAAATTGTCTGTGTATGAACACAGTCTGAGAAACTTCTCACAACGCGAATATGCTGAGAAGGTGGAAATTCTTCGAGTGCTCTTGTTTTCTCTGAATTGGGACAGAATCCGTTGCCATACACTAAATACCCCAATATTTTTAATTCTTACTGAGTGAGGGGGCACAGTGGTTAGCACACTGGACTCACTTTCTGGACAATGGCAGTTCAAATCCACATCCAGCAATCCAGATTTACCGTATTTACTCGAATCTAAGCCGCACTTTTTTTCCGGTTTTCGTAATCCAAAAAACCGCCTGCGGCTTAGAATCGAGTGCAAAGCTAGCGGAAGTCATGAAAAATGTTCGTACGTGCCGCCACAACTAACTTCTGCCGGCGAATACATGTAGCGCTACGCAAGCATACTTTGTAGGCACAAAGATAAATACTGGCACCAAAACCTCTGCGTCAGTAAATAATTTTTTTTAAAAAAAGTGGAAGACGAGATTTTTTTTCTCCGCCGCGAGTTTCGACCACTGCATTTTCATACATTATCCAACGAAGTAAATACAAATTCCGTATTGTTCATCTTCGAATGTAGCACAATTTCAGTGTACTACGAAAATCTGACTGGCAAGACTGTTTGGGATGTTTGTCAATATGGCCAACTCTACGTTCTGAATTTTTTCCTATCTGTGAGAAGAGATGGTTGCTAATAGGAACCTGATGAAATTTGAATCACATACAGTATTCTCTTCACCATAAGAATAATACGAATATAAACATTTTGCCATGTATTCTTTCGTGTTTGCTGCTATCTCATTTAAATCCTGTCTGCCTAATAAACTACGAAACTATAGAGTGAGACAACAGCAAACGTGGAAGAATATACATATCATGTCATGTTTATATTCGTATTATTCTTATGTCTAAGAAATGAAGCACGGCAAGTGACTAGATTTTTACATCTAAGATGACTGTAATTTCTGTGCAGAATTTGATGTAATAAAGAACCGGCCGCAAAGATTTTCAAACGGAGAAAAATTTTCACAAACTCTCGTTCAGAACATGTTCTATCATACGCAGTCTATTATTTGATTCTTGTTGATCATTATCAAAGAAAGCAGCAGTGTAAGTAACAACAAATAGCAGTCTCTTGCCATTGTTTCGCTAATGAGACGATTCCTCTCTCTCTCTCTTTTTTTTTTTAATTGTACGCGGCGGTAGCGCGCACAAAAGCAAGCCATGCCGCGAGCCGCGACTGGCCGTAAAGACGCACTATCAGAATGCAACAAACAATGCATGACACAGTACAGTAATGCATTTTCAGCTTAAGAGTGACGCAAACACCTATAACAAAGAAAACGGCATTTATCAGATCAAAGCAAAATAAGCAATCGATTCAAACCAGACGAAGCACGTGAAAAAGGAAGGGTATCCGTATAAATACGGACGGAGCGCCTGACGCATAGCAATGGCTACGTGGTAAAGCTTAACTGCTAAGCTTACAACTCGAACCAAACTACTGTAGCTGTATCGTCATTCATTCGACCTAAATTGTCTGTCATATTACAATGGACCAACTTTGTTTCGATTTGGAGATGCGGCCTAAAACTTTTCTCTCCCCTTGAATTTCGAGTCTCAAATTTCAGGTGCGGCTTAGATTCGGGAATTTTTTTTTTCCTTTATTTCGAGTCTCATTTTTCAGATGCGGCTTAGATTCG
This sequence comes from Schistocerca cancellata, assembly GCF_023864275.1. Taxonomy (NCBI): domain Eukaryota; kingdom Metazoa; phylum Arthropoda; class Insecta; order Orthoptera; family Acrididae; genus Schistocerca; species Schistocerca cancellata. Next base: position 888,389,748 of record NC_064626.1, read on the forward strand.
AGTGCGGCTTAGATTCGAGTAAATACGGTAGGTTTTCCATGATTTCCCTAAGTCACTCCAGGAAAATGGCAGAATAGTTCCTTTAAAAGGCACAGCCGATTTTCTTCCCTATCCTTGACACAATCCAAGCTTGTCTTCCATTTCTAATTACCTAGATGTCAATGAGGTGTTACTCCCAATCTTCCAATTTTTATTTCTTGGGTGGCAAAGAGACACTTTATGGATTCATGTGGAGGCCTGCAGCCTTTCAGTTGGCTTAAATAATCCTCAGATGTCTCTAAAAAATGAGCGTGTCATGCAGATAGCAACGACTGTCGTGCAGATAGCAACGACATGTCATCAGTTTAAGGTGTAAAAGTGTGTTGCCCCATCATATGAAGGGCAGTCAAATGAAAACCAAACACCTGCCACAATGGGACCATGGAATGGCACCATTCAAAGTAATCACCACTCACATTAAGACGTTTATCCCACTGGGAGACGAGACGATCAATTCCTGTTTCATAGAACACAGTCGGCTGCTGATGGATACACAACTACACCCACTTTTGCACTTCCTCATCCAACTGAAACCAATGTCCTTGCATGTCTTCCTTCAGGTCACCAAAGATGTGAAAATCACACTGTGAATGACCTGGGCTGTATGGAAGATACTGCAGTATTTCCCGACAAAATTGCTGAAATGTAGCCTTTGTCTGATTGGCAGTATGGGAACGAGCATTAGCGTGGACAGGATAATTTCATCGGACAACATTCCTGGGCGTTTTGCCTTGTGACTCTTGGCACGTCGTAGTTTCTGAAAAGTGTCTCCACACTTAAGGAACATCTACACCTATGTCTACATCTACATCTACACTCTGCAAACCACCCTGAGGTGCATGGCAGAGGGTATGTCCCATAGTACCAGTTATTAGGGTTTCTTCCCATTCCATTCACATATGGAGTCGGGAAGAGTGATTCTTTGAATGCCTCTATGCATGCAGTAATTATTGTAATCTTATCTTCACGATTCCTATGTGAGCGATACTTAGGAAGTTGTAAATTCCCAGAGTCATCATTTAAAACCAGTTCTTGAAACTTTCTTAGTAGACTTTCTCGGGATAGTCTACGTCTATCTTCAAGAGTCTTCCAGTTCAGTATCTCTGTGACACTCTGCTACAGATCAAAAAAACCTGTGACCATTTGTGGTGCCTTTCTCTGTACACTTTCAGTATCCCGTGTTAGTCCTATTTGGTATATGTCCCACACATTTTAGCAGTAATCTAGGATGGATCGCATGAGTGATTTGTAAGCAATCTCCGTTGTAGATTGATTGCGCTTCCCCAGTATTGTACCAGTAAATCGAAGTCTACCAACTGCTGTACCCATGACTTTGAGTCTATGTGATCATTCCCTTTAATTTCAACAGCTGATATTGCCGTAGAGTGCTATGTTTCTTGTTTTGTGCAGTGCACAATTTTACATTTCTGAACATGTAACGCAAGTTGCTGTCTTTGCACCACTTTGAAATCTTATCAAGTTTTGACTGAATATTTATGCAGCTTCTTCCAGATAGTACTGCAACATCTACAAAAAGTTTGGTGTTACTATTAGTATTGTCTTCAAGGTCATTAATATATGAGAACAACTGCAAGGGCCCCAACACACTTCCCTGGGGTACACATGCAGTTAGTTCTACGTCTACTCTCCATACAAGATACATGCTCTGTCCTACCTAGCAGAAGTCCTCAATCCAGTCACAAATTTTGCTTGATACTCAATATGGTTGTACTTTTGACAGTAAGTGTAAGTGTAGTACTGAGTAAAATGTTTTTCAGAAATCAAGAAATACTGCATCTATTTGATTGCCTTGATCCCAAGCTTTCAGTATGTCATGAGAAAAATGTGAGTTGGGTTTCACATGATTGATGTTTCCTGAATCATTCTGGTTGGCATTGAGAAGTTCATTCTGTTCAAGTTAATTCATTATGTTTGAGCTCATAATATGTTCTAAGAGTCTACAACAAATCAATATCAAGGACATTGGACAGTACCTTTGTGGATCACTTGTACTGCCATTTTTGTAGATTGGTGTGACCTGTGCTTTTTTTTCCGAGAACTGGCCACAGCTCTTTATTCAAGGAATCTACAATAGATTATAGTTAGAAGAGGGTCTAACTCAGCTGCAAATTCAGTACAGTGTTTCCATTTGGAGCTTTGTTCAATTTTAATGATTTCAGCTATATCTCAACTCCATTGACATTAATACACACTTCATTCATCTTTTCAGTGGTACGAGGATTAAATTGGGGTAAATCTCCTGGGTTTTGCTTTGTAAAGGAACATCTGAAAATGTGTAACACATTTCCACTTTTGCTTTGCTTTCCTCAGCTTCAGTTCATGTCTTATTTGCTAGGGACTAGACACCAACTTTGGTGCCACTGACATCCCTTACTTATGACCAGAATTTCTTTGGGTTCTGTGAAAGATTATTTCACAATATTCTGCTATGGTGGTCATTGAAGGCATCATGCACTGATCTCTTGACATCCAAACGTGCTTTATTCAGTATCTCTCTATCTGTAATTTTCCCAATTGACTGTTGGATGATTGAAGTCTCCACCGGTGATTATGGTATGATTGGGTAAGTGAACTGACGTTTTCTCTAAAGTTTTTGGTTGCAGCAGGAGATGAGTCTAGTGGGCAGCAGAAGGATCCAATTATTTTATGCCCAACCTTGATACTGAGTCTTGCCCAAACACTCACAAGCAGCTTCAGTTTCTATCTCGGTGGATTTGGCAGTGGTTAACACACTGGATGTTGGTTCAAACCCACATCCAGCCATACTGATTCAGGTTTTCCGTGATTTCCCTAAATCGCTTTAGGTGAATACCGGGATGTTTCCTTTGGAAAGGGCACTGCCGGCTTCCTTCCCCCAACCTTTCCTAATCCGATAGGACAGATGATCTCACATCTTGGTCCCCCCCCTCCCCCCAAACAAACCAATCGGTGGATTTGAGCTTCTTGTCTACTGTGACAAATACACCACCTCCATTTCCCATTTGCCTATCCTTTAAATTTTCCCCAAAAATCTCATTACTATCAATTTCAGTTTTCAACCAACTTTCTGTGTATAGTATTATGTGAGCTTCACTGCTTTTCAGGAGTTCTTCAAACTCTGGCTCTTTGTTATGAATGCTTCACCAGTTTACCTTTAGGATTTTAATACTCTCACCTGTTGGAGGCATTTGTTTCGATCTTACGCTGATACTTCTGCATTTCCTACAGCTAACATTATCTGGATTCGATGGAGAGTCACCTAAACTAAGAAGCCCTCCTGTGCATTCCACACAGAGTCAACTACCTGAGTAGCAATATTTGCTACAGTAACTAAATCACAAACGCTGATTTACTACACTTTGTTTGTAGATTATGCAAAGGACAAAGGCAGCTTCCGATAATTCTCAAAAACGCACATTTATTTGCACTGATATGAGTTCAGTTAAAAAAATTTGGAATATTAATCATTTCGTGTCAATGGTGTGTTGGAGTGAAACACAGTTGGATCCCTGCACATACCTGTGTTTAATGTGTAAGTGCTAGAAGTTTCATTGTTATATGCCTTTTAGTTACTATTCAGTGCTGTATTGAGTAGAACATTGTGTCGCACAATTTGCGAATTTCAAGCTGGCATAGTTAGAGAAGCAACCCGTCTGTATTAAATTTTGCATGAATCTCAAGAAAACCTTTACAGGCGCACACCAAATGATGCAGAAAACCTATAGTAAAGAGCGCTTAAGCCGTACTCCGTGTTAATATTGTTTCACACGGTTTAAAAATGGCAGGTCGGAAATTAAAGATGACCCTCATTCAGGAAGTCCTTCAATGTCTACCGACTACACTAATCTCACCAACGTCAATGAAATTGTGTGTGCCAACCAAAGACTGACTGTCCGAGAGATTGCAGAAGATTGTAACATTTCAGTTGGATCATGTTGTGAAATCCTGACATAGCATCTTAGAATGCTTCGTGTTGTCGCCAAGTTCATCCCACGGCTCATGAGTCATGACCAGAAAGACTTTCGCCTCACAATCTGTGTAGAGCTTTTGGATCGCACAAATGAAGAAGAGATGTTCCTTAAGAGAATCATAACTGGTGATGAGGCGTAGGTCTGTGGTTATGGTGTCGAGACCAAGATTCCGTCTTCACAATGGGTGGGGAAAGATTCTCCAAGACCAAAAAAAGCTCATCAGTTGAGGTCAAATGTCAAAGCCATGCTGATAGTTTTCTTTGACTTTGGAGGATTAGTTCACTGTTAATCAATGGTAATATCAGGACGTATTGTAAAGCCTGCGAGAAAATTTAAGAAGGAAATAGCCTGAAATGTGGCGAGGCAGTTTGTGGCTCTTGCATCACCATAATATACCTGCACATTCATCCCTACTAGTGCATGATTATTACATGAAACACGAAATCACTGTGCTATCTCGTCCTCTGTACTGTCCAGACTTGGCCCCTGCGGACTTTTTTTTTCCACAGTCCAGCAAAGGGTGCACCAACACTGCTTCCAGAAGTGGAAACAATGTTGGGAGCGGTGTATCAATTGTGGAGTAGAGTATTTCAAAGGAGATAACACAAATGATGGGGAAGTTCTGTGAATATGATATAGATCTGAATTTCCTGTTCACCAACTTCTTCAAACGAGCCTTTGACAGCATAAACTGGCAAGAACTATACAGAGTACTGGAATAAGTTGGTGGTTGTTGTTGTTGTTGTTGTTGTTGTTATTGTTGTTCTTGTCTTCAGTCCTGAGACTGTTTCGATGCAGCTCTCCATTCTACTCCATCCTGTGCAATCTTCTTCATCCAGTACTCTCTACTTCGAACATCATATGTTTCCTTTGCTGCTTGCTCAATATACAGATTGAATAACGTCAGGGATTGGCTACAACCCTGTCTCACTCCCTTCCCAACCACTGCTTCCCTTTCATGTCTCTCGACTCTTATAACTGCCATCTGGTTTCTGTACAAATTGTAAATAGCCTTTTGCTCCCTGTATTTTACCCCTGCCACCTTTAGAATTTGAAAGAGAGTATTCCAGTCAACATTGTCAAAAGCTTTCTCTAAGTCTACAAATGCTAGAAACATAGGTTTGCCTTTCCTTAATCTTTCTGCTAAGATAAGTCGTTAAGGTCAGTATTGCCTCACGTGTTCCAACATTTCTATGGAATCCAAACTGATCTTCCCCGAGGTCAGCTTCTACCACTTTTTCCATGCGTCTGTAAAGAATTCGCATTAGTATTTTGCAGCTGTGACTTATTAAACTGATAGTTCGGTAATTTTCACATCTGTCAGCACCTGCTTTCTTTGGGATCGGAATTATTATATTCTTCTTGAAGTCTGAGAGTATTTCGCCTGTCTCATACATCTTGCTCACCAGATGGTAGAGTTTTGTCAGGACTGGCTCTCCCAAGGCCGTCAGTAGTTCTAATGGAATGTTGTCTACTCCCGGAACCTTGTTTCGCCTCAGGTCTTTCAGTGCTTGAAGAAGCCAAGGCTCACAATAGAGCTGTAGCACTACTGAAAAAGATTTCAGAGGAGACAATGTACAATAAGTAAAAAGTAAGCATACAAAAATTTTGTTAGCAAAGTTCTGGAATGTTTTGAACAGACCTCACACAATGAGAGTCAGGGTTGATGTATGCTTTGACAGAACTGTGAACCACAAAAGCTAATTTGCTACAAAATAAATTATGCATCCAAAACATTCATACCGGTAACTTACAAAAATATAGTTTTGTATATGTCCAAAAATCCTCCAAAATAACCTGATTCTCACGTAATTGTACAATGAAATTAGAGGAGTATTGTTTTGAATGACGATAGGCCTACTGTTCTCAAAAATTTTAATATAGCACAATTGAATTTAAGCTTATAATTGACAATAACAGTGTGAGTTTATCGCGGCACTCGTAAATGTTTGAAATTGCACAATATATAATGATTCAAACAATTATTGATACGTTCAATGAAAGATTATGCAGAAGTGACATGATCAGTAAAAAATGCGAATCTAGATCTTCAAATCGGCATATGCGTATATTTTACAAGTTGTCCTACACAAAGGAAAATTCCGAAGTTGGCTTTGATATGTAAATAAATGTACATATTGCATGTAGCTGATTCTATGCACACTTCTACACTGGCATGTTGTAGGAGAACACTGCAGAATGTGTTTATCTTAGTCAAAATTGCTAAAGCACATCTTCTGCCTGTTGCAGCTAACAATGCAAACTCCTCGAGCAGACGAAGCATCTTGTTGCACTATTAACACCTGCCCCCACACTGCCAATCAAACGAAGGCTATGCTTCAGAGATTGGGTTGGGAAACAATGCAATGTTCTCTGTACAGCCTGGATCTTCACCATGTGATTTTCACACCCTTGGTGACGTGAAGAAAGACGTGTGGACACAGGTTTCAGTGGGAGGTAGAAGTGCACACATGGTTGCGGGCCGTTAGCAGCCGACCGTATTATATGAAATTGACCGTTCCATCTCCCAGTGGGATAAATGTTTTAATGCTTGTGGTGATTAATTTTGAATGGTACCATTGAATGGTCCCATTGTGGCGGGTGTTGGATTTTCATTTGACTACCACTTATATATACAAAGGCGGCTGGAGTGTTACACAATCCAAATATTTCTTTAAAATTAGTACTGCCGTTAGACAGTTGTTTATTTATAGTGTTACATTTACACATACACAATCATGATTTTGGCTTCGAAGTGCCATTATCAAGTGTTTTCTGAAAGCAGATTAGACAATAACAGTGAAATACATAACAAGTGATATAACCATATAAGAATCCATATTTATAATGCTTACTTACAAGTGTTATACATTGCCTAAGATTGCATACTGTCGTATTAAAATACACTATTAGACACATTGTCTAAGAGTCACTATTTCTGGCAGAGGCTACTGCTTTGTTTCATCACTGAGTATACCATCTTGACTGAATGACAGTTTTTTTTTTTTTTTACTCAGTGTTCGGTAGGATAGGAAAGGTTAGGAGCAATTTATTTTGTTTGGTAGTTGCCTGCTCATAAACATAAACAGTAACAAACCTCTCAATAATATTCGCTGCATCCATAAATATAACAGTCCAGCTAATCATTGACGTTGTTTAAAGTACATTTTAGTAGGTAAATATTCAGCTTTGTACATGAAATTAACACATGGCCAACTAAGTTATGTAATTTTGCCTCAATTCAAAATTAATACAATACAGTGCAATTACTTATTCTACTCACTCATTAATTAACTGGTGAGGTTTGAAGCGATATTTATGATGTACGTATCATCAGGCATGTACATCCTGTTATATGTGGTAGATCATTACTTAGGAATAAGTGCAAATAACACAGGTATGTGAAACTTGTCTTGTCCATAAAAGCATTTAAACAAATAAAAGAATCAAATGATTTCATGTTAAACAGCACATTTAACATAATTCAAAATATGAATTAACCCACTTGGGGCGCTCATGTGTAGTAGCTGATTAAGTTGTTAACATTAGTATGTCATCTTTACATCATATAAATAAGATGTCACTACTATAACATGTAAATATAATTTATAGCACCAAGGTTGCAGCCGTATGTATCAATACCATGGTGCACTCATGTTTGTAATTGTATCTCATCAACCATTAACAAATACTAGGATATCCCTACTCCTTGTATTATGTTAAATTTAAATGTGCTGTTTAATCTGAAATCATTTGATTCTTTTTTTAGCTTAAATGTTTTTTCTCACTATCCTCGTATAACCTAACATGTGGCAGAGGAGGGGTCTTGATGGTCTTCCACAACTCACATAGAGACCACATTCGGGAGTTGATCATACCTCTTTCATTTGACAGTTTCCTGTTGAATTGTCCTTGATGTGCTGGTACCACTAGATGAATTCTTTTGTTGTGACATCCTTCAGTGATTCATTTCACCAAATGTGAAATTTTGTCAACTTCAGTCATGCTTGGATTCACAATGTTGCAAAGGGCCAAAACATGCTGTATGCATGGCTGTGTCATTGGGCCCTGTTCTTCAGTTCTTCTGCTAAGTGGACTTGCTGTTAATTGTCAGCAGATGCTTCCTTCGGCTCTGTGTGGAATTTTTCCCAGCTATTGGGCTTCTCTTCATTGTAAAGCATGACCAAGTAAAAGCATGTATTTCCCAAACACCTCATGTAATTACACCTGTTGTATTTGATGACTCTGTCCTGACCAGCATTTTCAAAAAAAATTGATGGATATCTGTTGTGCAGCTAGCTTTCTGCTGTCTTGGAGTCCATTGGTCTCCTGAATATATGGATTGTCAGGTACAGCTCAATTTGGGCTGTCCGACTTTTGCAAAACGTGAACACTCTGAGACTGAAGGTTTATTGGAGCAAAATACTTTAGCATGACAACTGTATTTAGCGAACACAATGAACAGGGAGCACAGCAATTATTACTGTCCATCACACACTAATCAGACTGTAACCTCTAAAGTAAATCATTCTTGAATTTATGGATACTCGAGAGGATGTCCGTAAGCAATTACTACTGTAACCTGGAGTGACAGTGTCGAGAATGGAACACAAAACACAGAACATACAAAGCATATACAAGTTCACAGCAAGGAATAAACAATACACAGAGATATAAAAATCTAGTAGAAAACACAGTGCTCTTGACACACGACACTACACCATTGAACACACGAGCTTCACTGGTATGACACGAACTTGAAATTCAGCTGCGACATAAACATGCAGATGCTACAGGATCTCTGGAATGATGTACTACTTGTATTCTGTATGGTTCCTGTATGTGTAGGTTACTGCTTTTATGTTGCTTAACTTTAACCATCGTGAAGTTTTTTTTTAAGTACCTGGTATCTCCACTAAACCTCATAGCCACACTGAAATCCAAATCTGCAAGCAGGGTCATCAATGAAATATAACACATAGCAATGAAAGCAAGTTTGTTATGAACGCAAACATACAGCCAGAACAGAGCTGAACTTCTTGGTGGATAGTGCTGCTATTTATACGAACATTGAACATTCCAGAATATACAAGCATTACAAATGTAAGATACCTCAACACCTTCCAGAAATAATAAATTCTAAATAACTGCTGGTGGTCGGATTTGAACTGGTGACCCAATGCACTTAAGCCAGCAGCGCTAGCCAGAACACTGCACTACATGCAACACAGCTCGCAGCAATATTATTGTCTTGTTTATATGCAGGGCCAGTTCTGATACTTGCTGGTAGTGCTCCCTTTGTAAGAAATTACAAGCTCCATTACATGACCACCATATTCTTCAGTTGCTGACTCATGCTGAAAGATAGGTCTCTCAGGGGTATGTATACTGCTCTTTCTCAGCCAGTTTTGGATGAAAAAATGCAAAATTTCTGGACGTCATGGCATATTCCCACTTCAGCCCCTATAGTTTCATGAAGTTCCGATAGGTGGCAGCACTATATCTATCCTTCAAAATTGAATCTTTAACAGAGGTGCATTCCAGGCAGAGAGCTGTCATTGAGTTTCTTTTGGTGGAAAACCAAAGCATCACAGATATGTAAAGGCACTTGCAGAATGTCTGCAAAGGCCTGGCAGAGAACAAAAGCATGATGAGTCTCTGGACGAGGTGTCTGTCATCATCGCAACAAGGTTGCGCAGACCTGTCTGATCTGTGTGTTAGCTGATCACACATATCTGTGACTTCTGCAGTTTTGGAATGTGCAATGTTGGAATGTACGGACACTGTAACTTGAGGTGATCGACATATCACAAACAAACACCTTGCAGCACAACTAGACATGCCTGTTGATATTACTGACACACTTGTCCACCTGTTGGGGTACTCAAATGTGTGTAGTGCAGGTTCCTCGCTGCCTAACAGAGGATGATAAAGAACAATAGGACCACCTGTGCAGAATTGCTGCCATGTTACGAGGCAGATTGAACATTGACAAAGGTGATCAAATGTAGGTTCATCACTTCAAATCAGAAACGTAGTCGTGATCCATGAAATGGCGCCACAGCACCTCTCCTTTGAAGAGAAAGTTCAAAGCTGCATGCTCAGCTGATAAAGTCTTAGTGACTGTTTTCTGGGACTTTGAAGGGCGTATTCTGTTTGATTTCTTCCCACATCATGCAACAATCAACTCTGAGGTGAAGTGTATTGTACTACACTCAGGAAATCGAAGAAATGACTTCAGCACGTTCGTCGCCACGAAAATGCAAACTAACTCCTTCTACTCTACAACGGAAGGCCTCTCACAAGTCTGTGCATTCAAGAGGAGCTCACGGAACTTCATTAGACTGTTCTTCCTCATTCATCTACAGCCCGGATCTCAGACCTTCTGACTTCCATCTTTTTGGCCCAATGAAGGATGCACTCTGCTGGATGCAGTACTTGTATGATGGGGAACTTATTGATGCAGTAAAACATAGACTCCAGACATTGACTAGTAGAGTGGTACCATGCCCTCCCACTAAGGTGGCCTAATGCTGTTGTTGCATTGAATGTAGATTATGTTGAAAATTATTGTTTTGTAGCTGAGAGAGCGGGAAATAATGCTGTGTATTGCAGTCCTGAATAAAATCCAACCTGTTTTCAGAAAAAAGTGTTGCATACTTACTGTTTGCCCCTCATATTAATGTTGGATGCTATTTACATGTAACAGTGATTTTTTGATGTTATTAGGTGTCATCTTTATCTCTGATTGCTTCAAATTTATGCTAAGTTGATTATTCATTTTTGGCATTGTTCTATCGTCTTCCATAGTTCATCTTTTGTATCTACCAGCATATTGCAGATGGTTTAATTCCTTTCCTACAATTTTAATTCTTGTATCTCCCTCAATCTTGTTTTCTAAAGGCATGTTCCAAAGTTGTTACAGAAAATTTTGGTGATTAGACTTTCCACTTCTCCCATTGTCTGTGTAATTCAAGTACAAATTACCAGATAACAGAAACAGTTCGGAAGAGATCATTCGTTTAGGCAATGCTTTTTTTCTCCAAGTATGTGCTATACTTCTGAAACAGTCTGTCAACTTGTTTTAGGCACTTTAGTCTCATTTTGTAGAGTTTGTATTAAAAATATTTAGATTTTCTGAGGCTTGCATAGAAGAAGGCAAATGCCAGGTGGTACCTAGGAAAAGAACAGTTGATTTCCTTCTTCGATCTTGTGTGATTCTTGAATTATGCCACCATGATGTGTAATAACGACCAATTCCAGCTGGCAGTTCTGCACTTTTGCTACTCAGAGAGAGGTTATACAAGCATCTCTTGTCCCACCAGGCAGACAGATTCTTGCTTTCCTCCTGATGCTTTATTTCTGTACAACAGTTTACATACACCACATATAACATCATGAAACATTAGGCTATCATATCCATACAATTTCCTTACACGTGACTGTAATTCTATCCGTAATGGGCTGAGGCGACACAAGACCCTTAACATGCTGTGTAATATTATTTTGGCATGTCACAACTACAACAAAAATAACTCATTTGGGAACCTTACATTTGAGTTGAGTCAGATAATATTCTTGCTGTTAATATAAATCACCTCAAAATGCATGGTCCACAGGATAGTTTCAATACTGCTCTGATATTTATTACATGAATCTCTGCCGAATACAAAATCTAAAATATGGATGCATTAAGTGTTACTATGTGGGTGAATTTTCTAGGCTACATTGTGGCTTTGTGAAGACTATCCTCTCAGCTTGCAAGAACAGATCATGCCAATAGTTGACCTGATGGCAATTTCCAGTTCACATTTTGCCAAGCTGAAGGATTTCATACAGATGCAGCTTCCTGCTGGATTTCCAGTTAAAATAGGTATTTTGTGACCTCAGACTAATGATGATTCATCTTAATATGGATTTTTGTTTATTATATTTATGTACAGTTTTATTTCTTCCTAGAAATTCCGTTGTTCCATGTTCTGAATGCAAGAATTACTTTTGGGAACATATTCGGAATGGATGAAGAAGTTGGGGGTGTATCGATCGTACGCGAAGAGGATAGAATAAGTTGTGTTGTGGAGGACAATTGTTTTGTACCACCACCATCATATACAAAAATGGGTGAGTCCTCTCAGAATTTTGTTAATGATTATCTGAATAAGTTGCGTTTGGTTCAGTGTTTCATTATTAATTTTATGAGGGTGGTTTTTTATATCACTAATATAATATTCTTGCCTGTGCTTAGTGCATTGGCGTATTTCAAAGAACTTCGATTAGAGATTGAATGGAAATTTGGCAATGTGTAATGTAAATTGTATAGAATATGCTTAAAGAAAATCCTGTGTGGAATACAAATATTTGAAGGAAGATAATAAGTCAACAAACAGTTAAGGTGCTGAGTGGTTGAGAGGTACTTACACAAGATCAAAATTGGGCAAAGTTTTTGGATGACCTCCTCCTCCTCCTGGCCAGCTACATTATATGGGTGCTATAGCTCAACAGGGATCAAGGAAACATCATTAACAATGAAAAAAAAAAACAGAGGTTTAAAGTGTAATGAGCAATGTTTATGCAAATTATGATAAGGCAGTAACTGAAACAGCATTTAGTCTTTATTGCCCATTGCAGGTTAAGCTGAAACATGTGCTGTTAATTGAGTTACATGAGCACAAAAATTGAGCAGGAGGGACTAACTTTGAGATAGAAACTGTTTGTTTTCTAGGTAATAATACACAAGCAGATGAAAACATTAAAATGAGTAGAGATCAGTAATACAACAAATAAAGAATTTCACAAATGAGTCCTACATACTAGATTATTAACATACCACCGCCCAGCAAAGAAAGTCAACATGTGACACGAGATTAGACTGAAAGTGTTCATAAATACTGAACTGTGAATGAAAATGACAGAACAGGTTGGTGAAAAGATTGTGCATTTCACCATTGATTAATTAACATCAACTCTTTCCCAAAGCATTTCCAGGAGATTTGGTAAAACAGATTACAAAAGTTGAAAATTATTTGACGAAGTTAGGTTGTTGTTTTGTTCTTATCTGTATATTTTTTAAAAATCGTGATAAAATCTTCTAAAAAAATAGTTTCCACTTGTGGCTGTTAACCCTCATTTATTGTAGGTTCTAAGTACAACCAGTTTTTTTGATATCTTCTAACTATGCATAGATTAAGCAGTGTTTACCCACATAGAGACTTGTATGTGTAGAACTGACATCCTTTTGGACTGTGCTCAGTCAAGAAGCTGCAACTCAGAGCCTTCCTCCACCGGGAGATACATCCCCTTTGCATAGATTATGGAGCTGAAGTATGTATTTGCCCTTGTGGCACTGCATTAAGAGAGCTGTCACATCAGAAAATTTATCAAATGCATTGATTGTGCGCTCTTAAAGCAATAGATTAACTCTTTCCAAAAGGCACAATGTATAATGCAACTACATGTATACATTTTTAAAAGAACCAAGTAACATGCAGTCTGATGTGATTTTAAGAATGTATGATACTGAGAACAAGAAGACTGAAATTGATTGAATGGAGAACAGGGATGGGGTAGAGGATGGTGGATAACTAGGAAGGCATGTTGTGAGACTAAAAAACATCCATTTGAGAAAAGCTGGTCTATAAGTTGGATTTGGAGAGGACATAATCTGAAATGCCCAGGATGGAAACACTTGAAGATGGTGCAAAGGACACTGAGCTACATGCTCTTCAGCTGAGTTTCATGCTAACCTTTTGAGTACAATTTGGTAATAAAGCCAATAGAAATGGGGAGTTTGTTTATGATCATGCCCACACTGAATGATGTGCTATGGTTGCACCAAAGTTGATATTTGAGAGTAGATGCTTTTACAGATTTTCCTGTCTTGACTTATGTTTTACCAGTGAGGGAATATGTGGATGGGTAGTTTCTAGATCCAGGCGTAGACAATGTTAGTGTTTATCATGTCTTTGAAACAAAACAAAATGAAGGACTGTCATGGGATTATTTAAAACATTTGAATGAATTCAAAAGTGAGTGTATGTAAAAATTTCTGATAAACGGCTTGTGTTGAGATTCACGATAAATGCATGTAAATCACCATCAAGTGCAAATAATGTATTTCAGTGATGTGTCTGTTTCCAGGTGCTGAGGTACGCAGACAGTTCAGTATGGAAGAAGAAGATGAACTGCTGCAGTTTGCAATTCAGCAGTCTCTTATTGAAGCAGGCAGTGAAAAAGATGAGGTATATTTAAAGAAATATAAAACCTTTTGCAGGAATCAATTTCTGTGCATGCAAACACTTGAAGACACTGTGTGAGGAAAAGTTAAGATCTTTTTTTGACTGACATGTAAATTTTATTATGATGAGACATGGTAACATAAGTAAAATTTCAGTTTAATCTCCTTAATAGTTATATTTACTTAACTTTTTAAAAGTAGTCATATTCTTTCAGGTTTACTTAGTTTCTCACATTGAGATGAGATGGCTCCAGATTTTCTTGTCTAAGGGTCTGATTCTCGAAGCTGAAAATCTAACATCAGCTCCTCATGGTTGGTGTGAACTAAATAAATTGGGAGATAGTTGTTGCATAAGTTTTTGATGTAAATATATTTTTCACTGAATTTTCTCACATGTTAGGATATCATACAGTAGTTTGATTTTTCACATTAACAAAGCCGAAGTTACATTGATTGTTCGCACCTGTTATACAAAAATATGTCCGATCACGTCAGAGGCAAGCTAACCACTCCATCACTCTGCAAAAATAACAGTATTCCAAAGGAATTACAATTTTTATTATCAAATGAATTCCTACTACTTTTTGTTATCTTATTAATTTTTATTATTATTTCATAAATGATTTCAGAAATAAACATAGTAAACAATAGAGGATTGTGTAATTAATAAAAGAAATTTTAAGTGTGCAAATAATTCATAATTTCATATGTTTATTAAAAAGATTTTAACTGTATATTCAGAACTAGTACTTACTGATTATCACATCAAAACTAAAATATTTTATAAAGTAATTCCTTTTCATAAATTTTAGCTGGAAATATACCGTACTGTGTATAAAAGTATATGAAAGTTTTCAGAAAAGCTGTTGAGATAATATTAACCTGTCCAAAATTCGAAAAATTATACTGGAATCGACAACTACTGCTGAGGAAAAGTAATGCTAGAGGAGGATGTCCTGTTACAATACTATACTGTGCCATCATAAAATTTTATTGAAATTCATTCAAAGCAGGTGGAAATTTATGAGTTAAATACCTCATTTTCAACAGTTAACAAATTGTTGCTGACTTCTTACATGCAATAATATCTTTAGGAGGATGAGCCACATTAAGGAAATTGAAAAGTCAAGCTATAGCCATTTCAGTAGGAGCAGCATGGTACATCTCACATACAGAATAAACCATGAGATAGCTTTGTACAGGACAATATGTTGAATGTTGATGAAGCCCAATGTAAACACAAATTTCTCAGTAGTGTTAAAAGAATTAACTGATTTTATTTGCCTGCACAAAAAATGTGCCTGTCAAATTAAGGGTTACAGTCAGTACTTTCTGGGAAGTGATACTTGAGACTGATCTTTCCAAGGATAAAACATAGTCAGTGAATACTACACAATACCTCTGGTTGTTTCAGATTGAAAAATACATGCAAACAGGCCTCCGTTGCAAGTTAGCTCTGTAAAATATTTTACACTAAATATTTAAATATTTTAAACTAACATCCCCCCCGCAGAGACTTTATTTGTGAAACTATCATCAAACAACTGTGCACCTGTAAAATCACAACAGACTGTTTACAGTCCTGTATGGATTATAACAACCTGTTTTGGCGAAGACAACTTCCCAAATTATGTTCAGTACTTTACTGTAATTGAACATCAACTTATGAAATATCCCATGTAACCTCAATTGTTTCTTAAAATCAATAATACCAGTGATTCACTCATACCATCAAGCCTGGCTACATCTGGAATGTTTAAGAATTAAGGTCATATAACCATTCTCAACTTCAACTAAAACAGGACTACTACTAAAACTACATTTCAGAACCATTAAAATGAATAAATGATCAACTTTACCACCAATTTTAATAATGATTTCATTGTTTTCCTTGGCTGTCGGGATGCTGCTTGCAGCCAGCTGCAGTGTGATATACAATCTTTGCCACTTGGTAGACTTCTGATGCTTGCAACTCAATCGCCTGTAGCTATAATGCCCCCCTTCCTCTGTCTCACTACAGAAGTTAACATACAACAACCTACAAAATTATTAAATAACTCATAATAATCATATTTTAGCCAAATATTCTTCCAATTATGAGGTAAGCCAATACCTTGGTACATGACGTTCAAACAGCACAATTTGATACAGTACAGTTCTTCCCTAGTGGACAGGCTGTCAGCCCATTCACTTTGGCAGGTCTTCATGCAAGCAGGTGAAAAGCATCTTGTGTTACACATATTTTGTAATTTCTAGAATCCTTGCCATTTTTCGAGACTCATAGTTCTCTGAAAGTTAGCTGAGAAATTTGGAAATTGACATATGTAAAAATACAAAAACTCTAACTGAAAGAGGTTCTTTTTTTCCCTAGTGAGATGGACTTACTTTCTAACTTTCTGATCCCCATTAGCCTCCCCTACCCACATTACAAGGCTTCATAACTGCTCACTCCTCCACAGAAAATAGTATTTGAACATTTGACCATTCTTTCTGATTACTTGCCACCAACTTAGCACGTCATCATCAGTGTGAGTAGTGGTCTGACTTCAGAATTGTGTATTTTCTATTTTGGGTATTTAATTCCCTTCGCCATATTATTGGCTTAAAACACATTGATGCATATGTAATGATAATGATCTAATTCTTTTTTAATTTTGTTAAGTAGGCATGGGCCCTAATTTTTCGTTTTCTAAATCACCAGTTTCCTTATGTTTTGAATATTGTTAACAGGTGGATATCTGGGAGGCCTTAAGAGCTCAGCGTCCATCCCGGCCTACCACTCCAAATGTACAAGCTGAGGAGGAGCGCCAGTTACAGAGGTAAGACAATATCCACCCAAATACTTTCAGTACGTGTGACGAGAGTTTTATTTTCCTGGCGGTTCTACATTTGCAGTGCCTACGAGGGTGTCCAGAATGGATTACTGAGTCCTTATAATCTCCCACACTGATCCTGCTTGGAAATTGTGATAAGAGACCTATTTGTATTACCTTTACTGTAAATGAAAGATTGTTGTGATCTCAGAAAGTCTTTCCATGCTCACCTAAAGAATAATAGTGTTGCAGAATAAAATCTGTAAAAGCATATGTAAGGATGTCCCAGAATTAGTAGCATTAATAGACTCTTAGTATCTATCACTGCAAAAATATTTCTAAGCTTAACAGAAAACCTGATGAGCTGGCCATAACTTAGCTTCAGGAGGAACAATTCCCAGTACTACCAATATAAACACGAAAATAACAAAAAGCAGAAAATAAAAAAAAAATGGAAGAACTAATCCTATCTTTTAAAACTGTATGTTTTGTTTTCAGAGAGGTTGTTTGAGGAAGGTTGTAAAAAGGGGGTGGAGGTTAGTTCACTCTGATGCTAATAAGTTGAGAGGAAACCCCTCTGTGTTTACTAATGTGCTTAACTACTGCTCTCCGGCCTAAATTCCTTCATCTTTGCGTTCTTCGCTCCTTACAACACCTGGGTCTGTTTCAAACTACGGTGTGTAAACCCCCCCCCCCCCCCCCAATCCTTTTCCAGCCCTCCACAACGAATACCTCTTTCCTTCTGAAGAAGGCACTTGTAATTGCAAAAGGTAGGAGTGCTTCTTTCTGTTTTAAGTGTTTTTTGGCAATACTGTGAGTTGGACCACCTTCTGAAGATAAGTATGGCCAATTTTTCCTTTGTCTATAAACTGAAATTTCTATTTTATACAGAGTATTTCTGTATGCATTTGTACCACACCTTAACAGTTAATAGCAGCTATCCTGCCAGAGACTGCATCATGTGTTGAAAAGTGACAAATCTTTCTTTCTATTCCTCTTGTATTTTATTTCCTGTCGAAAATTTTACATGCCCCACCCTCAACTTGAAACTACAAATTTCACTGAAGAAGTTAATGCATAAGTTCAATTTTCACATAAGATTTTTTTTCCTTTTTGTCCACGTTTGAAATTGCATATTCTATATCCATAAAGAGTGAAATGTACAGTAGCTCCTTCTACAAATTTAGGGTTTGAAAATAGTACATTGATTTTTCTTATTGCAGGTTGTTGTTCCTGTTAATGTAACTGACATACACTTAATCACAATACAATTTACATCTGCCTTGCTAGGAACTAGTAGTAGTTTTGTTGCTTCTGCAGTAGATGCTTTGCTTTGTAGGGCGATCCAGGCCAGCTTAGCGTTGTATCAGCACAACCTATCAAGCCCCAGTCCTGAGGAATCATCACCCACTGTGGAGTGGACACCAACTGCCAATGTGACAGAGAGGGGGCCTGATGGACGAGTGGAGCGTGAACTGCAGATCGCCTTGGCCTTGTCTCAGCGCGAATCTGAAGAAGAGCAGCGGCAGAGGCAACAAGAAGAGGAGACACTGAAACGTGTGCTAGAATTATCACTTACTGATAAGTGACACCTGTTGGTGTTTGTTCTCCACACTGTTGGCCAAGTTCCACAGATCAACAAATTATTTTCAGCTGTCTGACTTCTACATTACTGACACGTTTTATGTGTGAGACCTTGCTGAGACCTGTGTAGCATATGTGCTTCGAAAATGGTAATCTTTTCGTGGTTATGTTAACCTTTTCAGTTGTCAGTTGCATCAGTTTCTTCTTCCTTGAGGAATGATAATGAAACTGCAGAATGGTGTCAACAGTTTATGCAGGATATGTGCTTACTCTCAGTAAAGCTCTTGTACTGAAAGAAACTGCAATTCACTTACAGAATAGCCATCAAGGCAAGTGGAAAATTTTAATTGCAGATGTGGCACAAACTAATGAAGATTTGCTAAGCAAACTCTCAGAAATTTTTTTTTCTGTGAAGTGCTATCTGCCACAGAACTAATTGTACATGTATTATTTAGCACCATTAAAGTATTTACTGCCTGTACAAACAAGAAAGAGATGTATTTTATCTTTACTTTGTTATGTCTAGCCAGAAATAAAAGCTGACTATGGCATATTTATGTTTTTTAAATAAGTTACCCGTCAGTAAGTATTTACCCTACAGCAACCTATTTCAATTCAAAGTTAGTTTCAGGTGTACTTCTCAGTGCATCAGATACTTCTGGCATATTTAAACCTTGAAATTTCATGTAAAAAGTGGACTAAAATACATGGTATGTTTGTTCTTATCTTTTTCACCCATTGTGTAGTGGGTGATTCACAGTGACAATATCTGAAAGGAAAGCTGCTTTGCAGAAAATCCTATATTCCTTCTCATAACAAACCACAACATTTGAGCTATGTCAGAAGATATGCTGGTAAACTCACATCATAGGAGGATGCATTCATAACATATAGTCACCACAATATAAAAAGACAAATATTAAAGTGAAAGATATTCACAAAGATTTATGTATGTATCATATGGCTTTTTGACATGCTGAAAAAATAATACATCGAATGTAAAGCATAACATATATAACATAACACCTTGCAAGTATACATCTTCGTTATTTATGTATAATCTATCGACTTTGTAGTTGTCAGCAGAAAATCTTCTGGTCTACTATTGTATATGGGGCATTCTTCTTTGATGTGTCAGTGGTTTTCTGCAGGCACAAAGTAGGGATGGTTGGTATCCTATTTGTGTGTGTGTGTGTGTGTGTGTGTGTGTGTGTGTGTGTAACAATAAATAAAAATGACACACACCAGCCACACTGGATTCTAATTCAGTTTTGCATTGACCACGTTTTGCCTGTCAGGTCGAATCCTGTCGATTTTGGGCACTGCATATGATTGTCCAGTCCATTCTCCAGTTCCTGTGCTCTGTGTTGGCAAGCTTGAACTCCTCTCCCACAGTGACCTTTGCCCCCCCCCCCCTCCCCTCCTTTCCAAGAGGGAATTTGGTTACTGTTTGTGGCATCAGTATCTTGATAGACTGATTTGGTTTTATTATCCATGCTCAAAATGTTTGTACTCATTAGTGAAAGCATTTACGCAGTGCAGTTGAAGAAGATGGAGTGTGGAGTGCAGCTTTTTACTGGCAGTCATTGCATAAAGACTGATTTGATAACACCAGCAATAATTCTCGTGGTGTTATTCAACTGGATATTTTTTTTTCCATGTGGGCTGTTAAGCCAAATGTATTATATAGTACAGTCAGACTGGTTAGTTTTTTTCTTTTCATTGCTAAATCATTCACAGGCCTTGACTGGACTGTATCAAGATTAGTTCGTGTAAGAGTTTTCTGAGTATTGTATTGCATCATAATGTAAAAAACTATAGTGGACAAACCAACATTTCAGTCGCTACTCAGTAGACCCAGCAGAAGGACACTGTAACTGTGGCCAAAACATTGGGTTCTCGTTTTTTTACATTATGACACAGTATGATACTTAGAAAATTCTTATGTCAACTGACTCTGACCATGGAAGCCTATGCAGTTATATACGTCAAGATTAGTCATGTAACTATGTCTAGAATATAGCTATAAGAAGTAAAAATTAATACATAATAAACATTTCAAATTTCATTAACACCAGGTGTTTCTGCAGTTGTAGCAGTTCAAGCAATAACAAGGTTGCCACAAGTTCTGGAAATCAAGGAATTTCAGATGTATGAGGGAAATTTGAAAAAACCACTGGAAAAATCTCATTTTTGTCTCTGTAGATGAAATGGTTTGCTTGCTGAGATATCATGCATAGTCACTGGCTGTGCGCAACTGAGTACGTGTGCCATTTCCATACTCCTTCATTCTTACTGCTTCTCCCCTTCCTACCACTCCCCTCAGCTTGCAGTCAGTGCTGCCACCACTTCTTGCCACTAGCCTTAGCAGCTGCTGGCAAGAGGCAGGGAGGCGGGAGGAGTGATTTGTTTGGATCTAATTCTCAGAGATTGTTGATGCAACGGCTGGAGATGGCGGTTTTGTATGCATGAGTTGTGTCTGAGTGACTGTGTGAATGTGTGTATGCTCTTGTTTTCTGACAGAGGCTATGACCAAAAATTTAGTTGAGAGTGTGATTCGTTTCTACATGCCTGCCTGCGGCGTAGCAATTACCTTTACGGTGATCACCGATTATCAGAGTATTTACGCAAGTTATCTGTTGCATGGATTGATCAACGTGGTCTCATTTTATCAACATGGTGTCTGTGACACGTGAATAGCTGGCCAAACGAGTGGACTTCCACGATGGCCCAAAACCACAGGCCATTTCTGTGGTTTTCTCTAACGGATCGAGCCTGCCTATCTGAAGCTCATCATTTCCCACTAATATGCAAGCTCTGCCCATCAGATTTAGTCTTACCGATGTGCCTGCAGTCCGAGTCTGTTTGTGTGTGGTATAATGTGCCGGATTTTTGTGGTTTATCCAAGGACCCAGGATGGCAGTGTTTATCCAAGGACCCAAGACGGCAGTTCTCAAGAGGCCAGAGGCCACAGGCAATGGATTTCAGGAATTGCAACTGTCTCACCATAGCTACATTGTGCAGTGTGGTGCTTTATAGACACTTCATTTACTCTAGTACATTTTGGCACTTGGAAGATAATTTATATATTCAAAATTATGGACGATAAGAAGAAGAAAATTGTGGCAGTTGGTGGCGGTTTGTTCGGTATGTACTCTTATATGTCTCAAGAGAAAAATCACACAATACCTGTAAAATAATAGACATTACACAGTGAATAATAACTGACAGTAACGAACATAGTAGAACCAACATGTTATTGGTGGTCACTTATAGTGTTGGCACAATTCTTCCCTGCCTTATACACTTCTTTCAAGAGGCGTGCTTTTTTCTGAGGTTATTTCTGAAATCGGTGAAGGTATTTTAAATCTCCAAGGACACACATTTTTATCACAAATGCGTTTCATTTTATTGAAATAAAATAACAACAGTGGGCTTAATAAAACACACACAACATTTGCCTTGCTTTTTCCGTCTAAAAACAGCTCATTAAAAAAGATGTTGGTGTTAGTAGCTAAGTTTTTTGCTCACATGGGCGAAAAATCTACCACGGGACCCCAGGCTTCACAGCATCTTTTCCCTTCCATGCTGCATCTCTGTCCTCTTGCTATTCTTTTTCCCATCCCTTGGGGAATATGTCTGGGGTGTTTTTGGGAATGTTCCGCACAGTCTGTAGCTGACACAAGAACAGTCTCACCATTGTTTTTCATTCCTTTTTCCTTTCTTCGTTCGCCTTCTCCTATCCTTCCTCTGCTTCGGCATTTGAGGCAATCGTGGGGGATTTTCTTGCAATGTGTCAATCGTCTTCACAATCAACGTCTACAAAACGGAATGAGCCTAACGATTGAAAGACCCTTCCAGCTGCACCACATTCCCTCGTGGTTTCACGTACTGAAGACAGTCAGTTTTTCGCAATGGTAACTGTGTTTATTATTCAGAAAGGTGTTGATGCAGTTGCCGGCCCTGTGAAATACTGCTCTTGTTTACATAATGGCACTTTGCTATTGGAGACTACTTCCGATTCTCAAGCACAACTGCATGCCGCTTCACTTCTCCATGGCTATCCTATTTGAATTGAGACCCATAAAACTCTGAATGCTTCCTGTGGTGTTATTTACACTAAACTGTTCAACAGTCTGTTTGAGGCCAAAATCCAAACACACCTCTCTGATCAGGGTGTCACTGCCATCCATCGGGTGATGAAAAAGGTAAGTGCCTCTTTAGTGCCCACATGCACTCTTTTTCGCACCTTTGATAGAGAGGTGCTTCCATCCAAGACCAAAGCAGGCCATGAGATTCTCACAGTTCGACAATATTCTGAACCTGATGCGCTATTACCAATGTCATCCTTTCAACCACACTCTAATGTCTTGTCGACACCCAGCCAAATATGTAATGATGGTAGGGATGTGCATGAGGGTGATTGTCCATCTCTTCCTCTCTGCTGTATCAGCTGCATTGGCGACCATGCCACCTCCTCTTGAGATTGTCCTATATATCTCAATGAGCAGGCTGTCCAGGTAAATGAAAAAGTTCTTTACCCAGTCGCTCGCAAGTTATTGGCTAGTTGCAAATCCTGCATTCTACTGTCTGGCACTTACAGTACTGTTCTTATTACATCTTGCTCCATGAATGACATGGCCACGCAGACATGAGACTTCAGATTCAGCTCTGAGGTTGTGAAATCACCCAGTGTTGTGGTAGCATTGCAGTCCCCTCGTCCAGCTGTGCAACAAGCCCTCAAACTCTCGCATCATGGTGTGAAGTCACCAGCTACACAACTGGCAGGCCAGAAAGGAAAGACGGAATACTCCTGTGAAGACTTTCTACATTCCTCCAGCCAACCGACACCGGAATCTTCCTCTGCTAATCAGAAAGGCTTGGAGAAGTCCAACAAAGGCAAATGGTCTTTACTTCACCGACACAAAGATCCTCTTTGACGGTGTCGCAACGAGGTACCTTTGCCTGGCCAGCCTCTGTGTCACTGGTATGCACCACCAATCATTTTTCCTTGCTGGACTCTGCAGACTAACAGCAGAAGAAAGCCGACACGTCTGTGGAATTTTTAGAGCAGAATACTCCTGCCTCTGTGCCTTATAGCAGCAAGTCTTTGCAGACCGGGAGTTGGCAGCTGCCGAGATGATACCGCTTCATTTTTTCCTCATCATGACTCTCCTCCAATGGAACATTCGTGGTCTTCGATTCAACATTAAGGATTTACTGCTGCTTTTAAAATCACAACGTCCACTTATACTCTGCCTTCAGGAAATGAAATTGTGTCCTTATTATTGTCTTGAGCTTTTGAATTTCTTCCTAATCCGTTTTGATCTTCTGCCCAAGTTCAGCATTCCATCTCATGGGGGAGTCATGTTGCTCATACAGGTTCATAGTCAACCCATCTCCCTGACTACTCATCGTCGAATTGTTACAGTTTGCCTTTTCCTTCCTCACTTGACCTTTTCCCTTTGTACCATTTACATCCTCTGTCATTCGACGTCACTGGGACCAACTTCCTCCAGCTTATTGGGCAGCTACCTCCCCCATTTCTGCTGCTCGGTGACTTTAATGCTCACCATCATATTTGGGGTTCTCCCAGAACCTGTGTGAGAGATGCCCTCTTGGCAGCCTTTCTTAATCAACTTAACCTCTTCTGCCTTAACACAGAAGCACCCACGTTCCTTTCAGACTCCTTGCACACCTTTTCCCATTTGGATCTATCCTTCTGCACTGCACATCTTGCCAACTGTCTTGAGTGGTCCATTCTTCCTGACACATACTTGAGCAATCGTTTCCCATGTGCTATCCATTTGCTGACTCCTGCCCCACCTCTGCGCATACGCAAATGGTTGCTTACTAAGACTGACTGGAGGCTTTACTCTTCCCTGGCGACCTTTGACGAACATGATTTCTCCAGCTGTGATGACTAGGTGGAATACCTTACAAACGTTATCCTTACCGCCGCAGAACGTTCCATTCCTGGCACTTCCTCTTTACCTAGCCATGTCCCGGTCCCTTGATGGACTGAGGAGTGGCACAACGCAATTTGCGCTCAGAGATGGGCTCTCTGCATTTTTAACTGTCATCCTATGATGGCAAACTGCATTCATTATAAACAGATGGGTGCACAGTGTCGTCGCGTTCTTCGGGATAACAGAAAAGCTAGCTGGATTTCATTCACTAATGTTTTTAACAGTTCCACCCCCTCTTCCTCTCAGACGGCTCTCTGGGACCAAGATCCATTTCCATTTTCCAGCCTGACAGTAGCACACAGTGTCATCGTGGACCATATTGCTATCTCCAACACCTTGGGCCACTATTTTGCGGAAATTTCGAGCTTCTCCCACTATCACCCTGCCTTCCTCCATTGGAAACGAGTGGAGGAGGCTCAGATGATACCCTTGTCTTCTCAGAATTGTAAGTGCTACAATGCCGCCATTACTATAAGGGAGCTAGATCATGCTCTCACTTCATCCTGATCCTCTGCCCCAGGGCCAAACACTGGTCACATTCAGATTTTGCAGCACGTTTCTCTTGCGGGCAAGCACTTTCTCCTTGAGACATACAACCACATCCAAGCAGAGGGCACGTTTCCCAGATGCTGGCGTGAGGCCTCTGTCAGACCCATACCTAAGCTGGGTAAGGACAAACATCTTCCTTCTAGCTACTGCCCCATCTCTCTCACCAGCTGTGTTTGCAAGGTGATGCAACGTATGACTCGTGTCCGGCTGGTGTGGTGGCTCAAGTCTCATAATTTACTAACCACTGCACAGTGTGGATTTTGACTGTGCCGTTCTGCAGTTGACCATTAATGAATGGTTTTGTGTGGAAATCCCAGACTGTGGCCGTGTTTTTCGGTTTGGAGAAAGCTACAACAACTGCGGGGAGGACTACTGCTCTCCGTACTCTCTACACGTGGGTCTTCCGTAGCTGCCTGACCTCTTTCCTTGAGGTATTTTTAAAAGACTTGAGTTTGCAAGGTACAGGGTTCTATCTTGTCGGACACCTTTATCCAGGAAAACGGTATGCCTCAGTGTTCCGCCCCGTCTGTTGTCCCTTTTGCTATCGCCCTCCCGCCAGGCATCTCTGGCTCTCTTTTTGCCATCTATTGCAGTTCTTCATGGACATGTTTCATTGAGCGGCATCTTCAGTGATGTCTCGATTGTCTTTACTCATGGAACGTTGACAATGGGTTTCGTTTCTCCAATGACAAAACTGTTTGTATGAATTTCTGGTGCAACAATTGGTTTCACCCAACATCTTTATATCTTGGGCCTGTTACTCTTCCATTCATTGAAACTGTGAAATTCCTGGGCTCCTGCTCGATAGGAAACTCTCTTGGTCTTCCCACATCTTACCTGGCAGCGTACTGTACGCAGCCTCTCAATGTTCTACGAGTCCTCAATGGTACTTCTTGGGGTACAGATCGAACCACTCTCCTCCGGTCTTAATGGTCCCTTGACAGTTCGAAAATAGACTATGGGTGCTTTGCTTATGCATCTGCATGTCTGTCCTTACGCCATCTCAATACCATCCACAGTCATAGCCTCCATTTGGCCGCTGGCACCTTTTACACTAGCCTGGTTGAGTGTCTGTCTGTAGAAGCTGGCGAACTACTGCTGTGACCTTCTCCTCAACATGTATGCATGCCTTTTGTCTGCCATTCGTGGCCACCCAACGTATGCCTCCTTCGATGTCTCCTTTGATCGCCAGTACAGGGCGTGTCCCTCTTCTCCGTTACCTCCTGGAGTTCGCTTTCCGTTCTTGCCACGGCAGATTAACTTCACATTCCCTGCAACTTTCCCGGTGGATGTGAGCCATTCACCACCTTGGCTTTGTGCGGCGGCCCATGTTCACCTTGGCCTTCATTTGCTTCCTAAGGACACTACACCAGCCTCATTCTATCACCTTCAGTTTCACGACCTTCCCACAGAATTTTGCAATAGTACCCTTGTGTACACTGATGGCTTCGGACTGACAGTGGGGTCGATAGTGCCTTCATCATTGGCGCTGATATCTTCCGGTATTGGCTTCTGGCACACTGCTCATTATTTACAGCAGAGCTCTTTGCCCTGTATCAGGCCACAGAATACATCCAGCGACACAGGTGTTTCAGTTGTATCATCTGCTCACTGTGCAATGTCCATCATTTAGGGAAACGGGTTTCAGGAAAGCTTTCACTTGCTCACCCTTGATGGAGCCACTGTGATGATTTTCGGTTCCTGGTCATTTCCGTCTGACAGGAAACGAGGCTGCTGATGCTGCAGTTCTCATACTTCAGCCCACTAGTTCTTACATTCCCTCTGATGATCTCGGTGTTGCCATCTGTCAGGAAGCGGTGTCACTTTGGCATCGCCATTGGTTCTGCCTTCATGGGAATAAGCTCCATGTTATTAAGCCTCTCCCAGCAGCTTGAACGACCTCCCCTCGGCCCTCCCACTGTGAGTAGGTCATTTTAACTAGGTTGAGTATTGGGCACTGCCTTTTTAGCCAGCACGATTTCTTAAGTGGCGCTCCCACACCACTTTGTGGACAATGCACCCAACTTTTAACACTCTGCCAGAATGCCCTTTTTTTGACCGTTTATGTTCCTGTTTGGGTTTGCCGTCTGAGTTATCAACTGTTAGCAAATGACATGCAGGCTGTTGACTGTGTTTTACTTTTTATCCGTCGTAACAATATGGCGAAGGCCATTTAATTTTTTGTTCTGGACATCCATTCCTCTATTGCATGTTTCACAAACCTTTCTCCATGTCCTGTTTTTAGCTGTCTTCTGTTGTTGGGGATTGACATTTAGTCGTTTTTAACTCCTCTTTTTGTCTTTGTTTCACAGTTTTGTTTTTGTGCCGTAAAACAAAACAAAATAAAATGGAGGAGACGTAAGGAAGTCCTTACATTTTTTTGTAACCTTATGTCTTTACTTACCCTTGAGATATCAAAATTTGTCAGGGAAAACTGCTAAAACTTGTCTGGAAATCAGGGAAATATAAGGGAATTCCACTTGGGGAAACTTGTAGGAACCCTGAAAACATCCTGTAGTGTTTCGAGAATTTCCGCATAAATTCTAGAACCACTCGGCCTTCCACAATCTCGAACACACGATATTTTAGATGTGAGTGGGAGAAAGGAACTCTATCTACTGTGCGTCACCTGTCTGTGTGTGCAGGTGTGAAATCAGTCGCAAGCAAAAGGTCGACACAGCGGTTGAATGGCACCAGCAAGTACTTGTTGGACGATCCATAGCAGTTGTAGTGAAAGCACACGGAAGAACCAAGGAACTTCTGTGTTATTCTGTGCTGTTTGTAATTGTGACTATTGTTTGTGACAAAAGAACAATTGAGACTCTGAATTGTGAAAAAACTCTTTATCTTTGGCTTGCTGGAGGCAAGACATATTTTACGATTTGTTTGTAATAAGAGTTATGGTTGTTAAGCCAACTCTTTGCTAAATGTACTTAAATATATTTCTAATGTGAGACAGTACGAGTGACTTACAAGAAGTCTAATGTTTATGTGCGAAATGTGAATTTTGTTCTTTATGAAGCTCAAATATACCGTTAGTTGTTGAAAAGTATTCTTCGAGTACCTATTTATTTCGCAAGTAGAGAGAGAGTCTTTAAGGTTCCTGTAACTAGCACCATTCTTCGGAGAAGAAGTTTATAGATTCCAGGAGCCGGCTATCCACAGAAGAAGATCGGCTGTGTACACCAGGTAAGTCAACTCGTACAAGAGGAGTGGGAGGTTTGCACATACACTTCACCACTCCTAGTCATCAAAAACATTAGAACATGGCGACAGGTGTGAAAGGACTGAAGAAAATGGTAATTTTTAGACAAAAACGAGATAAGATACCAAATGTTGCCATAGCAACTGAGCATAATGAGACAAAAGAATCATTTCAAGAAATTGAATTAAGCCCAAAATATTAGATGGAGAAAATTTGTGAATGTAAAAAAGGATAAGATGTAAGAAAGTCACAACGTTAAAAACCAGAGAGAAGATCTTACATTTTGGACTAAGAAGAGATATGACTAGAACGATAAGACTAAGAAGACCTGGTGCAGGGATCATACAGCTTTCACACACATCACAGGGAGCAGGCACCAGCTGCTGTTCACTGGTGCTGACCTACCATCACATCCGCTTACCTACACTGTGAGAATTCTACGCCGTTTGAACGCAAAACAGAACTTTAGTGCCTTAGCAAGAAGTGATACAAACTATGTAATGAACTTCATTAACCCATTACTGGCCAAAACTCTTATCGGATCATTTTTTGCAAACTTTTATACATAAATACGTTACATTGAGTGATTAATTGAATAAAAAGTTGTTTTGAAAATTTTCAGTTTATTAGAACAAAAACTACAGACCGTCCCATTTTTGGGACATTGGCCAAATGCACTGTCAAAATTTACAGCCTTATTCTCCATGCATAATATTGTAAGAAACAACACAAACAATAAATAAAGAATGTTTTAATATTATTGAATGTTTATTCAGTATGAAATGAAGCAAAACACTTTTCGTGTACACCAACATTGCACCTATCACAAATTTTTGTTGTTTTTTTCTTGCAGTAAGCACATCTCTTCTGTGTTTTATTTGGCACAATGAACTGATTTCCTGGATCTAGTCGTACATCTGTGCTCACCCGTCCTCTTATCAATTTGCTTCCTTGTGGTCCTCTGTGTTTTGGTACTGATCCTGTTTTCTTTGATAGGTAAAACATCACTATTCTCCTTCGGACATCCAAAAGTGGGAGCTCCTCATTAGAGTTAGCAATTTGGTATGCACGCCATGTGTTTACTGCGCAGATATCTATCATCTGTGTGAATAATGGCCACCACCATTTCTTTGACCTTATCCTGGTCCTATAAAGATATCTGCTTGTCCACTAGATCTATGCCACCCATATGGGCATTGTATTCTTCAATGAGATGTAACAGATATTTCCTTTTTCTTTGCCCGTGAGTATCTTTTAGTAGAACTCAGAGGAGTAATAGTACTGTAATTTGTCGCTAAACATATTGGTTTGTTGTCATTCCACGTCACAACCAGAACTTCGTTCTCTTTGTCAAACATGTAGTCATAGAATCCTCGTTCCTTTTCTTTTGCCATTCTTTTCGAGTCAGTCAAAGGACATGCATTAGTTCGGATCTCTCTTATTGTTCCTGCAGCTTTCATTTTACTCTTTCCGAGTGTGTTCAGTGTGTCAACACTGGTGAAAAAGTTGTCAAAGAAAAGCTTATAATTCGGATACTCTGATTCTGGAATCATGCTGGTTAGTTCATTTATTACCCTTGCACCTAAAGGCTCCTGTTTGTTGTCAGTCTTGCCACAGTTTGGCGAAAAATTGTAAAGAAAGCCATTGGAACTTGTAAGACACCAAATTTTATATCCAAATTTGATAGGCTTTCCCCTAAGAAACATTTTAGCTGAATGTTTGCCATAATAACGTTCCATCATTCCATCAATTGAGAGTTCTGAATGAAATACACCAAATTTACCAAATTTCTTTTTCAGCATTTCAAAGTACACCCTCAGTTTGTACATCTTGTCGTTTCTGTCTATTTTGGAGTTGTCGTTGAGATGAATGAATCTCTTTATTTCCCGAAACCTATTTCTTGACATGGAGTTGAAGACTAAAGGAACACTGACATCAGGGGCCTGTTCCCAGTACATATTCTCATGGGGAAGCTTATGATAACCACTCAGAAGCAGTATGACAATAAATGATTTTAGTTCTTCTTTGGTTAGCAGAAAATTTATTTTGTTATGTTGGCAAGCATAGATTTGCTTTGTTCAATAATAGTATCCATTAGTTTCTCAGAAAAAAACCCTCAAACACCTGGGGCACTGTCTTATTTGCTAGACATTCTGCAACATAATGTTCGTTGCTCTTCCCTGGTTCACTAGTGTTTGTGTACGTTGGTTGACATTTATACCACTTACATTTATATTTTTTGTAGATAACGTACCACTTTCTGCTCCATCTCCTAACACTTTCCTTCTTTTGGCTTCTGGAGGTACAATTGTAGCATTAGCTTCATCTCGGATGGTTATGAGCTCTAAATTACCGGCTACATCTTGTACAACAGACTCATTGTTCAGTACATTTTCGTCAATGTCTCCTTCATCTGTTATTACATCTGCATCAGGTGGAATAATCGCCAATTCTACATCATCATCTTCATCGTCACTCTCTTGATGGTTCTCTAGTTCAGCGAGAATTTCTTCAAGTGTAAGATGTAAAAAAGCAGATAAAAAGAACGTAAAATGCAATTCTTCTCTGTATAATACGCGTATACAAGAATAGGGCACATCAACAATAAATGATAGTGTAACATGCCATTGTACCATTATTGGGACGCATAAAATATATCGATATTGCACTTACTTGAAAAAATCTGAAGTATACTTAATATTACACGGACGTCCATATCTTCATAACAAACATGCCCAGACAACTAAATCACAGCTCTTTGTCGTCCAGGAACTACCAGCAGACATACAGTTCTGCCAAGTGCGAGAACAAAAAATCGCCAAGTTTATATTTTTCCTGAAGTGAAATACTTAAAAAAAAAAAAAAAAAAGTTATTTATTTTACATTTACAGGCAATATAGCAGTTAGTTGAACCTACGGGTGCAACAATAAAGGCTAAAAGCTCCATTGCTTGCGTAGAAATAAGTAAAATATACGCGTCCCAAAAAAGGGACAATGGCCAGTAACGGGTTAATGTAGTTATTATACTTAAAGATAATTTTTAAATGCTCACAAGGTCTAAAGCATGTAAAATCATGGATCCCGTTCAGCAAGTTGGTTGGAGAGACGTCAGAACCAGCCATGGCTATGAGAATTACTAAAGAAGGGCCTGGCTGGTCTGAGTTAGTAAATCTAATCAAAGCTCAGAATCTTATGTTGGACTCAGTAAATGCGCAATTAAATGAAGCGTTAAATGCTCAGAGTCTGCAGTTCAATGCTATGTTAGATGCACAGAGTACAACTTTAAATGCTAAATTAGATACTCAGTGTGGAACTTTAAATGCTAAATTGGATGTTCAGAATGAAACTTTAGGATTGTTAAGTGCCAAGGTAGATTCACAAAGGAAAGAATTTAGTAGTCTGTGTGAAGGCATGGGAGATTTGAAGACTGAAATCGATGCTTTAAATACTAAACTATAAGATATATTTAAAGGTTGAATTGACTACTCCCCTGCACATCCATGTAAATCACATGTTCACTGACCTTAGCAGTAAACAGAAAGATAATTTCCAGTAGTTATCAAAAAAGTTAGAATTTGAGATTGAGGACAGATGCAATAATGTAGAATCAGAAATCAATGAAAAATCGGGATCTTTCGAAGATGTGTGTAACGTTAAATTTAATGCTGAAAAGCAGGGACTGACTACCATAGAAGAAAGTGTTGACAAGCAGAGCGAGGTAATGCCTGTCATTCAATCGCAAATTACAAGTGTAAGTACACGAGTGGATAATGTAGAAAGAAACTTTAAAGAGAAAATAGCAAACTCTGATTATCGTAAATGTAAGTAGTTTGGAAGAACAAGTCAAAGAAATTATAGAAAGAAAAGTTACCGAGTGAATACCTTTCGGGAACGTGTCGCCTATGGCTTCTTCCGAACTTACTGATACCAGGAAGGCAGTAGACGAACTCGGGAGAGAATACAAACTTATCCAGGACAAAGTGGAAAAACGGACAACTTCACCCAATGTTGTGTTAACTAGTGAGATAGTTACTGACTTACAATGGGGAGCGAATTCAGGGTTATTGAGATAATTCCCTAAGTTTAGGCTGGATGGGGATGTACATCCGACTCATTTTTGGAAAAGATTCAACTTAGCTTTGCCAAAGAACTGGGAGGATTTTAAAAGATTGAATTTGCTATGGGTTACCTTCTAGGAGAAGCCTCCAAATGGGGCACAGTAAATATTGAGAACTTTTCCTCTTGAGAAGATTTTTAAAAGAAATTCTTAGAAGTATTCATCTGCAAGTGCCCAGGAGACATTAGTATCAAATTTGTGGGACCCAAAATATTACAATAATACTTGGGGTACAATGAGGAAGTATTTTGATTGGCATCTAATGCATGCAAAGTACTTAGATAAGCCGATGGAGGAAGAAGGTTTATCCATATATGCGAGAAAAGATATGTAATGGATGGAAGACAGTAGAAGAGTTGTTGTCCTTTGTAGACGCACTTGATGCCTTAAATAAGGACGGCAATGAAAACTTGCACCAAAGTGAAAATCAAACTACAAAAGGAACAGTGGTAACAATTTTAAAAAACGAGGCTAGCGAGAGTACACCAGTGCAATGGGGAAAATGGTAACGACAATTATCAGAAAAAGCACCCACCTTCGAATTTAGGTCCCGTAACTTCACAGGAATTTATACTGTGTAAGAATACAGAGTGATATCGTAGTATCTCGATTCGATAACCAACCTGTGATTACTAATAATGAGGAAAACAAAGTGTGATCTGGATCCAGGGCCGGGGCCCAGGTTATGGAAATACACTAGGAGGCCTTAGTCCGTACAAGTATGTTAATTTTGCCCACAAAATACCTACAAAGGAATGGTTGATACTGGAAGAACCAAGCTTTACTACCAGTAATCCACAACCTGTAGTAACAGGGACCATGGAAAATTCCAAGGTTAACATATTTATAGGTTCAGGGAGTCAGGTATCATTCATCTCCAACACATTCATTAGTTCATTACAGACTAAACATCATATACCGTTATTATCAGTGACCAGAGTTTACGTAGTTGGAATAACAGGAACAAACATTAAGGTTGTAAAGCACGAAACTCAAGTGAACTGCAGTATTTGAAATATATTATTTCGTCAAACACTGTTAATAGTGGAGAATATCATCAAGGTTGTATTGTTTGGTTTAGATTGGCTATTAGAGTTTAAAGTTATTTTGAACTTTGACGATAATCTTCTATGTTTTGGTAAAGGGGACAGTAGATGTTGGGTTCCCTTTGTGACAGATAACTACATTGGAAAACAAACAACTGAGTTTCAGTGTTTGCGATTAACAGCTACAGCACGATTGTCACCAAAGATCGATAATGTAAATCCAGGAACACATCGAACTGATATACAAGACAAAGTCAATGAATCCCAAATTTTAACCAAACAAGAAAGAGGAGATTTATATAAAATTCTAATGGAATATGAAATAGTGTTTTCTGATTGTCCAGGTAATATCAGCGACTACATATGTAAGTTCAAAATCAAAGATGACACTCCATTTTTTTTGTAAGTTTGAAAGAAGAAGTTAGGGATGAAATCAACAAAATTATTGTCAATAATTTTATAGAGCAGAGTTCTAATGTAATGAATAATCCTTTGGTCGTGGTAAAGAAAGCTACAGGAGGAGTACGATTAGTGTTAGACGCCCGTACACTGAATAGACACATAGAGGCAGAAAGAGACAGACTGACTAACATCAACGAATTGTTATCCAGATTTGAAAAGGCGAGGTTCTTGAGCACGAGGGATCTGACTGCAGGATATTGGCAAATAAAATTACACCCGGAATCCAAATTTTATACAGCATTTTTGTTTGATGGTAAATCATATCATTTTGATATGTTACCGTTTGGACTAAATATCTCTGTCTGTATTTATACATGCACTAGATGAAGGACTAGGGAGAGATCTGCTAAAGGGGTTGACAATATCTGTAGATGATATCCTAATAATATCAGCTGCTTGGGAAGAACATTGTCGAGCCTTGAGTAAGACCCTGAAAAGATTTAAAGAGAAAGGTATTACGATAAAGCTATCTAAATCATATTTCGCCCTCAAAGAGGTTAAGCTTTTAGGTCACGTTGTAGGGGTGCAGGGAATTAGACCAGACCCTGAATGCATCAAAGCTATTAAAGAATGTCCACACCCTAGAAATGTAAGACAGTTAAAGGGAGTTATAGGTATGGCCAGATATTACAGATGGTATGTACGAGGGCAAGAACAAAAGACCCAAGAATTTTACGTTTATTAAGAAAGGGAATACTGTGGGTTTGGGATCAAGAGGCAAATGATGCGTTTGAAACCATCAAAAGAGCTTGCTGAATCACCCATATTACATCATCCGGTTATGGGTGAACCATTTAAATTGTCAACAATGCATCTGATTACGGTATTGCTGTAGAACTGTTCCAAGGAGAGTGGGATCTAAATAATGTAGAGCACCAAACCATAGTTTTTGCTAGCTGTAGTCTAAATAATCATGAATTAAAGTATATAACTACCGAAAAAGAACTGTTAGCAATTGTATGGACCAAAAAATTTGAACTCTAGTATGGGGATCAGAAATGTATGTTTATACTGATCATCAACCTCTACCCTTTCTAATGAGTAGTTCCGTGTTGCACAGTAGGTTAATGCGATGGATGCTTTTCCTACAGGGATATGATATTAGGATATAATATATAATAGGTTCCAAGAATATTGTACCTGATGCTTTGTCTAGGCTACCCACAGGAATGGAAGAATTAAAACGTATGGAAGGACCCGGCGTTATTTTTGCCATTAATTTTATGTCAGTAGAATGTCCGAACATCAGAGTAAAGGAAATGGCGCAAAGAACAACTGAAAATATCCATCATGGTCCCTATTTTGCAGAAATATTCTCTATGTGTATCCAGAACTCCTTACCTCCAAATTAAGTGGGAAGATGGAAAATTATAGGTCATAATTTGTTTTGGAGAGACAGCGTAACATCGCAACGTTGGCGCTTATGCATTCCAAAGGTAATGGAAGATGCACTTGTGTAGCATGTTCATGCAGGATATGGACACTTCAGAATAAAAAAGTGTATAGCCTATATGAATAAGTTTTATTCTTTTAAGAAACTAGGGTATAACGTAGCATCTTTGATGAGAACTTCTGAAATTTGCCAGAAAATGAAAGAGAATAATACTCATATGAAGTACAAAATGTATCCAATTATCCCTAAGTCATTGCACAATCTCACAGCAGCAGATTTTTTTGGACCAGTTCCAAAAGGAAAGGGATGAGTGTCATACATTTTGGTCATCATAGAGAGTTGGTCAAAATATGTTGCACTATATCCAGTCAAAAGAGCCAATACGCAGACAGTTATACACTGCTTACAACAATACTTTCCAGAAGTAGGTAAACCAAAACAGTTCCTTATGGATAATGGACCACAATTTGTGAGTAACGAATTTAAAGAATTTTTAGCGTGGGAAGGTATTTGTTAAGTGTAAATATCCAACTATAACCCATTGTCGAATCCATGTGAACGAGTAATGGAGGAAATTGGAAAACTATGCCATACCTACTGCCATGAAAAACATACTTCTTGGGCAACGAAAATTAAAGATTTTGAACTTATTCTAAATGAATTACCACATTTATCGACTGGGTTGACACTATTAGAAGTAATAGGCAAACCCATTGTAGGAGAACCTCTGATTAAATGTTTTAGTTGGCCCGAACAACCGATTGCCGATTACGAACTGGATCAGGAAATAATTTCTATTAGTTGAAAATGCACAACAAAGAGCAAGTAAACATAATGAAAAGGCTGTGGAACATCAATACCAAGTTGATGACCTAGTTATCATAAAACAACATCTTCGAAGCTCGACACTAAAGAAAGAAACTCATAAATTTTTCCAAAAATATGAAGGACCAGTCCCAGTACAAACGGTAAACTATCCCAAGACATTATTTTTAGTGGATCCTACAAGTGGATCAGAAAAGGGAAAGTACAATGTAAAGGACATAAAGTTGTTTATTCCTCCAGGGATGTTAACATTATGAGTTGACAGGCAGAGTGACGACCGTTGAATCCTGAGTTGTTTTCAGTGTTTCTTCCAAAATAGTTTTCTTACACTGAATTCCCTTCCAGTCTTAAACTATTTGTCATATATTCCTAAAACCTTAAACTATCCTGTAATCTTAGTACTAAGAAAACTGGATATGGCAACAAAATAAAAAAAAATCCAAGAGAATCACAGAATGAAAAAGTGATATTCTCATAAAATGAAATGAATAGAGTATTTTATGTGAGTATAAAATATAAAGCGACTAACTAGATAACTATTATGCTGTAGTGTATAATTTTCTACTTTGTATAGAATATTTTATACCTTTTATGAAATGTGATGTAGATGAGAGGGTTGGTATCACTTTTGAAAGGGGTGGGTATTGTGGATAAAAACATGGCTTACGAAAACACACAAACCGTGACTAACACAAAACATATACCACACCTTTCAAACAACCCTCGCAAATAAGTATGCCCGATTCTTCACCATTTGCTTTTTCCATAGGGTTGCTAAGATTTCCTTCGGGGACCTCAAGGGTAGAGGTGGGAATGTCCATTCTGTAGGAGACAATTTAACACCAAACCTCCTCTGGCGTCTCACTCAAGTACCTGCGGATAGGGATCCTGGGGAAGGGGGGTGGGAAGGGTTTCCTGTCTTTGGGGCTATCTTCTTTCTCTTCTTCAATCTTAGCAACTATTTCTATTTATTTACTTTCTTACTTTTCATTTGAGGACCTATCTATTTTCTCCCTGTTTCTGTACTCACATAATTCTATTGCAGAAGTCCTTCCTAGTTTCTGTAGTTTCGAATAACCTACACCGTATCTTTCAATAAGAAGGCTGAAGAATCAGACTACATGAACTCACATCTGCATACACACAAAAATACATTTAAACACAAACATTAAAATTACAGATTGGAAACCTGTCGCGATGTGAGAACCACCAGGTGTGGTAGGGGAAATGTAGGCAAACATAC
Source organism: Schistocerca cancellata (assembly GCF_023864275.1). Taxonomy (NCBI): domain Eukaryota; kingdom Metazoa; phylum Arthropoda; class Insecta; order Orthoptera; family Acrididae; genus Schistocerca; species Schistocerca cancellata. Next base: position 888,427,198 of record NC_064626.1, read on the forward strand.
ACATACATACGAGGTTGAGTCAAATGAAAACCTTAAATGTTATTTATTGTGCGGAAGTGGTACCAAATTGTATCACTTTTCAACATAATCTCCCCCACGCTCAATGCAAGTCCTCCAGCGCTTACAAAATGCATAAATTCCTTTAGAGAAAAGATTGTTGCAACTGTTGTACGAGCAGTGAGGGGCCTTGCATTGTCATGTTGCAAAAGAACACCTGCTGACAGCAATCCACGTCGCTTTGATTTGATTGCAGGCCGCAGATGATTTTTTAGGAGATCTGTGTTTGATGCACTGGTGACAGTGGTTCCTCTAGGCATGTAATGCTCCAAAATGATGCCTTTTTTGTCCCAAAAGAGAGTCAGCATAACCTTCCCCGCTGATGGTTCTGTTCGAAACTTCTTTGGTTTTGGTGATGAGAAATGGTGCCATTCCTTGCTCGCTCTCTTCGTTTCTGGTTGGAGGAACTGAACCCAGGTTTCATCCTCAGTAACGATTCTTGCATTCTTCTCATTCAAAGCACTGATGAAGTTCACAAGCATCAACATGTCGTTCTCTCATTTCAGGAGTCAGCTGCCGTTGCACCCATCTTGCAGACACTTTGTGAAACTGGAGCACATCATGCACAATGTGGTGTGCTGACCAATGACTAACCTGTAAACATGCTGCAATGTCATTCAGTGTCACTCGGTGGTTTTCCTTCACTATGGTCTTAACTGCTGCAATGTTCTGTGGAGTCACAACTTGTTGTGCCTGACCTGGACGAGGAGCATCTTCCACTGAAGTGACACCATTTGCAAACTTCCTACTCCATTCGTAGACTTGCTGCTGTGACAAACATGGATCACCATACTGAACCTTCATTCGTTGATGTATTTCAATAGGTTTCACACCTTCACTAAGCAAAAACCGAATAACAGAATGCTGTTCTTCCCTGGTGCAAGTCGCAAGTGGAGCAGCCATCTTTATACTGATACTGTCATGGTATGTGTGCATCTGCACTATGCTGCTACCTAAAGGCCATTCTGTATAAGCCAGAGAGGAACTGATTGTTATAATCATTAAGTAATGTCTGTTTAACAAATACTCTGATGAATTGTAGTATAGTGGGACTCAAATAGACTAAGTGAAAATAATATTTACTGAATAGTGTATACAGACATAGTATCTATTAAGAGTATAGAATTGAGTGGTAGAGGAGGACTCTAGGGATTAAATGATGTATTAAGAAGTGAATGCGAAGTGTAGAGTAGATTTGTAACTTTACCAGAAAATACTTAATTATAGTATACATAGAAAAGTATACCGGGGTAATGAACCATCAGGCCTACTCAGAAATGATAAGGAGGCGCGTACCCTGGCATTTGCTAAGTATAGGGGGCAGGCGTACCTACTTGGAGATAGGACGACCTGTGGCCTGAAAAAATAGGAATGTTTAATAAAGGGGCGTACCTACCAAAATGGAAAGAGGAAGTGCTCTCATATGCTCTACCCACAGGCAAAGTATAGGTACTGATCCTAGGCAAAAGGGACTGTACTGTGACAAAAGTAACAAAATTTTGTAGGGACTATTCTGGAAAGTTTGAGTTCTATGCACAATGAGCATTATTACATTTTATGTAAGTTCATGAGTGTTAAAAAGAATACTTTCACTTTGTCCAGAGTTCCTCCAAACTACAACAGATAATGAAGCTAGTACATACTAAAGAAAAGGCAGTACAAGGGATAGAAATAATAGAATACTCAATGAACACATGCAGTTTACGATTGGAAATAAGGAAAGAGTCCTGAAAATTCTTAAGTATTATAAAAGATGACTAAAAATATGAAAAAAATGTTCAAGTCTTGATGTCAAGGTGAAGTAAGAACAGAATAAAGAAACGCTCAGCTAAAGATTGTTCTAGAGAAAAAAATGATTGTTATTGAAGTGAAACGTGTGTAGAAACAGGTATTAGAAAAGTATATTGTCATGATATGAAATGTTGTTGTGAGTGATGTTACGTACATTGTGATTATGTATAAAATATTGTGTGTCTGATCTGAGGGGGGGATATGTAGTGTTTCGAGAATTTCCGTGTAAATTGTAGAACCATTCAGCCTTCCACCATCTCAAACACATGATATTTTAAATGTGAGTGGGAGAAAGGAACCCTATCTACTGCGCATCACCTGTCTGTATGTGTGTGTGTGGAGGTGTGAAATCAGCCGCGAGCAAAAGGTCGACACAGCGGTTGAACGGCACCAGCAAGTACTTGTTGGATGATCCATAGCAGTTGTAGTGAAAGCACACGGAAGAACCAAGGAACTTCTGTGTTATTCTGTGCTGTTTGTAATTGTGACTATTGTTAGTGACAAAAGAACAATTGAGATTCTGAATTGTGAAAAAACTCTTTATCTTTGGCTTGCTGGAGGCAAGACATATTTTATGATTTGTTTGTAATAGTGTTATGGTTGTTAAGCCAACTCTTTGCTAAATGTACTTAAATGTATTTCTAATGTGAGACAGTACGAGTGACTTACAAGAAGTCTAATGTTTATGTGCGAAATGTGAATTTTGTTCTTTATGAAGCTCAAATATACCGGTAGTTGTTGAAAAGTATTCTTTGAGTTCCTAATTATTTCACAAGTAGAGAGAGAGTCTTTAAGGTTCCTGTAACTAGTATCATTCTTCGGAGAAGTAGTTTATAGAGATCCAGAAGCCGTCTATACAGAGAAGAAGGTCGGCTGTGTACACCAAGTAAGTCGACTCGTATAATAGGGGTGGGAAGTTTGCATATACACTTCACACATTCTTAGTCATCAAAAATGTTTGAACCCCCACCTTTTTTTCATCCATTAATCACTATCTTTCGTCTAACACCACTGTGATACATTCCACAAATAATTGTAAAATGTCCATAGGCAGTACACTGGGTCTTCAGTAATAAACATCTTGGCCTTCCTATGCTCTCCTTACTCAGAATATTGCATACAGATCTGCTGTGGGAGATTTATTTATTAGGTTTACATGAAAGAGACAGTTGAAGACACAGTAGCATAAAACTGCCATTTGAAAACATAGATTGCGGTCTTATGACTTTATTTTTGAAAAAGCAGCATAGTACTGCAGCCTTCAGAAGTAGTCAACAAACCGCAACTATAGGGCAAATTTCTGTGGACTAAAGCATAATGTAGTGTTAACATTTCAGTTTTCCTAGGAAGCAGACATCTGAGAGTTCGCTACACAGTATAGTGTGTTGTTCTTTTTCGAATCTACAGTTGAGACAGCACCCCTTTGTCCATTGTTGTCGAGACTGCATACCATTTCCTCTGTGTTGTACTCATTTCATGTTTTTCCTTCAAAATCAAGTGTTATTTTTTCCAAATAGGATATCAGTCTCTTAGGCAATGATGTTTGTATGAGAAACAGTGTAACCTTCAGAGACGAGATTAGTAGCAAATATAAGATCCCCCCTCCTCCCCCTGAGCTGGAACTTATGTTCATATGAGAACGTGACATGCTGTTGTTGTTGTGGTATTCAGTCGTGAGACTGGTTTGATGCAGCTCTCCATGCTACTCTATCCTGTGCAAGCTTCTTCATCTCCCAGTAACTACTGTAACCTACATCCTTCTGAATCTGCTTAGTGTATTCATCTCTTGGTCTCCCTCTATGATTTTTACCCTCCACGCTGCCCTCCAATACTAAATTGGTGATCCTTTGATGCCTCAGAACATGTACTACCAACCGATCCCTTCTTCTACTCAAGTTGTGCCACAAATTTCTCTTCTCCCCAATCCTATTCAATACCTCCTCATTAGTTATGTGATCTACCCATCTAATCTTCAGCATTCTTCTGTAGCACCACATTTCAAAAGCTTCTATTCTCTTCTTGTCCAAACTATTTATCATCCATGTTTCACTTCCATACATGGCTACACTCCATACAAATACTTTCAGAAACGACTTCCTGACACTTAAATCTATACTCGATGTTAACAAATTTCTCTTCTTCAGAAATGCTTTTCTTGCCATTGCCAGTCTACATTTTATATCCTCTCTACTCCGACCATCGTCAGTTATTTTGCTCCCCAAATAGCAAAACTCCTTTACTACTTTAAGTGTCTCATTTCCTAATCTAATTCCCTCAGCATCACCCGACTTAATTCGACTACATTCCATTATCCTCGTTTTGCTTTTGTTAATGTTCATCCTCCTTTCAAGACACTATCCATTCCGTTCAACTGCTCTTCCAAGTCCTTTGCTGTCTCTGACAGAATTACAATGTCATCGGTAAACCTCAAAGTTTTTATTTCTTCTCCATGGATTTTAATACCTACTCCGAATTTTTCTTTTGTTTTCTTCACTGCATGCTCAATATACAGATTGAATAACATCGGGGAGAGGCTACAAACCTGTCTAACTTCCTTCCCAACCACTGCTTCCCTTTCATGTCCCTCGACTCTTATAACTGCCATCTGGTTTCTGTACAAATTGTAAATAGCCTTTCGCTCCCGGTATTTTGCCCCTGCCTGCCACCTTCAGAATTTGAAAGAGAGTATTCCAGTCAACATTGTCAAAAGCTTTCTCTAAGTCTACAAATGCTAGAAACGTAGGTTTGCCTTTCCTTAATCTAGTTTCTAAGATAATTCGTAGGGTCAGTATTGCCTCATGTGTTCCAATATTTCTACGGAATCCAAACTGATCTTCCCCGAGGTCAGCTTCTTCTAGTTTTTCCATTCGTCTGTAAAGAATTCGCGTTAGTATTTTGCAGCCGTGACTTATTAAACTGATAGTTCGATAATTTTCACATCTGTCAACACCTGCTTTCTATAGGATTGGAATTATTATATTCTTATTGAAACCTGAGGGTATTTCGCCTGTCTCATATATCTTGCTCACCAGATGGTAGAGTTTTGTCAGGACTGGCTCTCCCAAGGCTGTCAGTAGTTCTAATGGAATGTTGTCTACTCCCGGGGCCTTGTTTCGATGCAAGTCTTTCAGTGCTCTGTCAAACTCTTCACGCAGTATCATATCTCCCATTTCATCTTCATCTACATCCCCTTCCATTTCCATAATATTTTCCTCAAGTACATCGCCCTTGTATAGACCCTCTATATACCCCTTCCACCTTTCTGCTTTCCCTTCTTTGCTTAGAACTGGGTTTCCATCTGAGCTTTTGATATTCATACAAGTGGTTCTCTTTTCTCCAAAGGTCTCTTTAATTTTCCTGTAGGCAGTATCTATCTTACCCCTAGTGAGATAAGCCTCTACATCCTTACTTTTGTCCTCTAGCCATCCCTGCTTAGCCATTTTGCACTTCCTGTCGATCTCATTTTTGAGACGTTTGTATTCTTTTTTGCCTGCTTCATTTACATTTACTGCATTTTTGTATTTTCTCCTTTCATCAATTAAATTAATTATCTCTTCTGTTACCCAAGGATTTCTAGCAGCCCTCGTCTTTTTACCTACTTTATACTCTGCTGCCTTCACTACTTCATCCCTCAAAGCTACCCATTCTTCTTCTACTGTATTTCTTTCCCCCATTCCTGTCAATTGTTCCCTTATGCTCTCCTTGAAACTCTGTACAACCTCTGGTTCTTTCAGTTTATCCAGGTCCCACCTCCTTAAATTCCCACCTTTTTGCAGTTTCTTCAGTTTTAATCTACAGTTCATAACAAATACACTCCTGGAAATGGAAAAAAGAACACATTGACACCGGTGTGTCAGACCCACCATACTTGCTCCGGACACTGCGAGAGGGCTGTACAAGCAATGATCACACGCACGGCACAGCGGACGCACCAGGAACCGCGGTGTTGGCCGTCGAATGGCGCTAGCTGCGCAGCATTTGTGCACCGCCGCCGTCAGTGTCAGCCAGTTTTCCGTGGCATACGGAGCTCCATCGCAGTCTTTAACACTGGTAGCATGCCGCGACAGCGTGGACGTGAACCGTATGTGCAGTTGACGGACTTTGAGCGAGGGCGTATAGTGGGCATGCGGGAGGCCGGGTGCACGTACCGCCGAATTGCTCAACACGTGGGGCGTCAGGTCTCCACAGTACATCGATGTTGTCGCCAGTGGTCGGCGGAAGGTGCACGTGCCCGTCGACCTGGGACCGGACCGCAGCGACGCACGGATGCACGCCAGGACCGTAGGATCCTACGCAGTGCCGTAGGGGACCGCACCGCCACTTCCCAGCAAATTAGGGACACTGTTGCTCCTGGGGTATTGGCGAGGACCATTCGCAACCGTCTCCATGAAGCTGGGCTACGGTCCCGCACACCGTTAGGCCGTCTTCCGCTCACGCCCCAACATCGTGCAGCCCGCCTCCAGTGGTGTCGCGACAGGCGTGAATGGAGGGACGAATGGAGACGTGTCGTCTTCAGCGATGAGAGTCGCTTCTGCCTTGGTGCCAATGATGGTCGTATGCGTGTTTGGCGCCATGCAGGTGAGCGCCACAATCAGGACTGCATACGACTGAGGCACACAGGGCCAACACCCGGCATCATGGTGTGGGGAGCGATCTCCTACACTGGCCGTACACCACTGGTGATCGTCGAGGGGACACTGAATAGTGCACGGTACATCCAAACCGTCATCGAACCCATCGTTCTACCATTCCTAGACCGGCAAGGGAACTTGCTGTTCCAACAGGACAATGCACGTCCGCATGTATCCCGTGCCACCCAACGTGCTCTAGAAGGTGTAAGTCAACTACCCTGGCCAGCAAGATCTCCGGATCTGTCCCCCATTGAGCATGTTTGGGACTGGATGAAGCGTCGTCTCACGCGGTATGCACGTCCAGCACGAACGCTGGTCCAACTGAGGCGCCAGGTGGAAATGGCATGGCAAGCCGTTCCACAGGACTACATCCAGCATCTCTACGATCGTCTCCATGGGAGAATAGCAGCCTGCATTGCTGCGAAAGGTGGATATACACTGTACTAGTGCCGACATTGTGCATGCTCTGTTGCCTGTGTCTATGTGCCTGTGGTTCTGTCAGTGTGATCATGTGATGTATCTGACCCCAGGAATGTGCCAATAAAGTTTCCCCTTCCTGGGACAATGAATTCACGGTGTTCTTATTTCAATTTCCAGGAGTGTAGATTGTGGTCAGAGTCCACATCTGCCCCTGGAAATGTCTTACAATTTAAAACCTGGTTCCTAAATCTCTGTCTTACCATTATATAATCTATCTGAAACCTGTCAGTATCTCCAGGCTTCTTCCATGTATACAACCTTCTTTTATGATTCGTGAACCAAGTGTTAGCTATGATTAAGTTGTGCTCTGTGCAAAATTGTACCAGACGGCTTCCTCTTTCATTTCTTCACCCCAATCCGTATTCATCTACTACGTTTCCTTCTCTCCCTTTTCCTACTGACGAATTCCAGTCACCCATGACTATTAAATTTTCGTCTCCCTTCACTATCTGAATAATTTCTTTTATTTCATCATACATTTCTTCAAATTCTTCGTCATCTGCAGAGCTAGTTGGCATATAAACTTGTACTACTGTGGTAGGTGTGGGCTTCATGTCTATCTTGGACACAATAATGCGTTCACTATGCTGTTTGTAGTAGCTTACCTGCACTCCTATTTTTTTATTCATTATTAAACCTACTCCTGCATTACCCCTATTTGATTTTGTATTTATAACCCTGTATTTGCCTGACCAAAAGTCTTGTTCCTCCTGCCACTGAACTTCACTAATTCCCACTATATCTAACTTTAACCTGTCCATTTCCCTTTTTAAATTTTCCAACCTACCTGCCCGATTAAGGGATCTGACATTCCACGCTCCGATCCGTAGAACGCCAGTTTTCTTTCTGCTGATAACAACATCCTCCTGAGTAGTCCCCGCCCAGAGATCCGAATGGGGGACTATTTTACCTCCGGAATATTTTACCCAAGAGGACGCTATCATCATTAAACCATACAGTAAAGCTGCATGCCCTCGGGAAAAATTACGGCCGTAGTTTCCCCTTGCTTTCAGCCGTTCGCAGTACCAGCACAGCAAGGCCGTTTTGGTTAGTGTTACAGGCCAGATCAGTCAATCATCCAGACTGTTGCCCCAGCAACTACTGAAAAGGCTGCTGCCCCTCTTCAGGAACCACATGTTTGTCTGGCCTCTCAACAGATACCCCTCCGTTGTGGTTGCACCTACGGTACGGTTATCTGTATCGCTGAGGCACCCAAGCCTCCCCACCGACGGCAAGGTCCATGGTTCGTGGGGGGAGGGAACATGACATAGTGCTGTCTATTACACTGACCAAAGTCATATAATGTATAGACTCCTCAGCTGAACCAGTGACACATGAAACTTTTTGTTAACCTGCAAAAATAACATTTTAGAGCAATTTTCAAATTAAAGGCCTTAACTCCGTATTTAAGGTTTATTATTTAATTATATAAAAGTTGACCATACAGTTTTTGGTTTAATGAATGAGATTTAAAAGAATAATATTGAAATAAAATGAAAATAATTGAATCAGTCAACACAATTTATTGACACTATGACCAACTATTTCTTTTTAAATAAAAAAAAAAAATACGTAAAATAAGGGAAAGGCAATCACTCACTGTAGCAGATCAATGTGTGGAGCACAGAAACATGTAACAGAGAACAGCATTCAACTAGCTTTTGAGCACTCTCTCTTTTTCAAGTAGATGTACACTCATGCATACGACAACCAAACATTCTCTATGATTTGCTGTCTGTGTGAATATGTGTACTTCTGCTGGAAAAAGAGCTATTGCTCGAAAGCTAGTGTGAATACTGTTTTGAGTCCTTGCCTTTCCCTTATTATACTTATTGATCCATCCAGGAATTTCCATTATTGTTAAAAATTTGATATTTAGGTACAATTGAAAATAAGCAAACATGTTTTTAAACAAATGCAAAAGGGATGTAACCAATTTTACTTATGTTTAATTTAAATACCATACTTCCCCAAACAGCAGCCTGAAAATGAAAGTTTCAGATAATCTTATTGGTTCATTGGTTTGCACCTACACTTTGTACTAATTTATAATTTCTTCATAAGTTACATCACTTTCAATAACAAGCAAAGTAAAACTTTGAGCCTAAAGCATTGAGGCTCAAAGCCTGTTTTTGATCAAATTCAATTTTGAAAATGAACTCTTCCATCATATTTTTGTGACCATAAGTGACAAGCATATTCTTCAGGTGACCTCAGTGGAAGGAAAATCTGAAAACCATATTGCTCTCCTTGTATCATGCCCTTGGGTACAAACAGTGTCAAAGAATGAAAACAGTTCAACGTTCATCCAAGATAAGATTAAAGACGACATTATTACACAACAGAAAGAAGTGAATTTTCTACTCTCTAGAGATGCATGAAAGCACATTATTACTTCATGGAAATGCAAGCTGGTTACACCATGAATTGCTCTTCTATCTGCAAAAACAACCCCCCCCCCTTTTTCCCTGTCCTCTTGAACGATGGACCTTGCCATAGATAGCTGTACCATAGGTGCAATCACACTTGTGGACTATCTGTGGAAAGGCCAGACTAACATGGTTTCTCAAGAGTGGCAACAAACCTTTCAGTAATTGCAGAGGAAATAGTCTGGATGATTGATTGATCTGGCAGAGTCGTGTTAGCCAAAGTGGTTTTGCTATGTCAAAACTGTGAACATTTGAAAGGGGGGGAAACTCCAGCCATTATATTTTCTGAGGATATGAAGCTCTGCTCTATGGCTTAATCATGTTGTCATCATCCTGGGTAAAAGAGCCTAGGGGGAAATCTCCCTCATTTGAATCTCCTAGTGGGGTCTGTTCCAGTGGATGCTATCACCAAGAAAAACAAAACTGTTGTATATTGCATCCCTTAATAAGGTAGATAGAATACAGAGTTTAAAAAAGTGAGAACAGGACATATAATAAGGTAAATACAGAGTAATTAACACAGTTAAACAGGCGTAATGTTTTTGTGTTTTCGTTGTGTTTCACTTTTGTACTCAGTGCAAACTGCTAACAGTACATTCTTCAAAGCAATCCTTATTTTTATATGAAGCTTATTAGGGATGTCAGTGCTGATGAAACTTTGTTCTTACCCACCTAGCGTTTTGCATTCATCCGTTTTGTTTAGTTGCCCCTTACGATTCCAAAATACTTTTTAGATCCCCATTCCTATACTTGACATATTGCTGTGCACGCTTGGGACTATAACATGTCATTGTCCTAACTCTTCTTTGTTCTCTGCAATTTCAAAAAGTGAATTCTTCATCACCTCAAAATAGGGGTTTTGCACCATGATTGAGAGGATGCTGTACCTTTTTGGAATGCAACATAGTATTAAAACACACTTTTTATTTTATTTATTTATTTATTTTTCATCATGCGGGCTGCAGCATAGATAAACAGTGAATAAATGCCATCCAATATCTGACAAGATCTTTACTTTTTGTGATGCAGTTTTGCGAACTGATTTCAAATCTGAAAACCGTTTTGCTCTCCTTATGCCAAGTTTAGAAGGTGTCAACAAAATGTTTATTCTTTGTAGAACACCACTCAACAGAAATTATAATGTTTTTGTTTTTCCATACAATGCCATAAAGAACTATAACACCTTGTGAGGAAGTCCAGTGAAACTGTCCTTCAAATAAGATTTTTCAATGCATTGAAATACTGTAGAGTTTAATTACCATCATAAATCAAGCCCTTGGACACAAACAGTGTCAAGGAATGAAAACAGTTAATCATTCATCCAAGGCAAGATTAAAGATAATATTACACAACAGAATGGAGTGGATTTTCTACACACTAGAGATGCATGAAAGCTTATTATTACTTCATGCAAATGCAAGCAGGTTACACCAAGAATTGCTCTTCTATCTGCAAATATCCCCCCCCCCTCCTTCTCCCTGCCCTCTTGAACCATGGACCTTGCCACAGCGGGGTGGTCTGCAAGCTTAAAAAATAGATACCTGTAGCATAGGTGCAATCACACTCATGGGGTATCTGTGGAAAGGCCAGACTAACATGGTTTCTCAAGAGTGGCAACAAACCTTTCAGTAGTTGCAGGGGCAACAGTCTGGATGATTGCCTGATCTGGCGTTGTAGTGTTAGCCAGAGTGGCTTTGCTATGTCAATACTGTGAACATTCGAAAAGGGGGAAACTACAGACATTATATTTTCTGAGGATATGAAGCTCTGCTCTGTGGCTTAATCATGTTGGCATCATCCTGTCTAAAATAGCCCCCCTAACTCCCCCCATTCGAATCTCCGAGTGGGGTCTGTTCCAGTGGATGCCATCACCAAGAAAAACAAAACTGTTGCATATTGTATCCCTTAATAAGGCAGGTAGAATACAGAGTTTAAAAAAGTGAGAAGAGCACATATGATCAGGTAAATACAGAGTAATCAACACAGTCAAATAGGTGTAATGCAGAAGTAGGTGTAATAATGAATACAAAAATAGGAATGTGGGTAAGTAACTATTAACAGCATAGTGAATGCTTTATCACAGCCCATCGCAACAGTATCAGTACTAGCTCTGTAGATGAAGAATATATTTAAAGAATAAATAACTGGCAAAAGAATTATCCCGTTTGTCAAGGGAAACATAAATTTGTTATTTGAGAGTGGTATTTGATAACAGAAAAAGGAAGAGAAGGAAAACCTTGACTGCTGGAAAGAAATGAAAGGGGAAGCTATCTTATATAATTGTGCATAGACCATAGTTTAGTCATTGTTAACACTTGGTTTAAGAATGATGAAGGAAAAAGATAGTACAGATGAAACAGACTTGGAGACACTGCATAGTTTGCCTGCTCACATAATGGCAAGACAGATTTGAAACAAGATTTTAAACTGCAAAATATTTCCAGGGATGTGTGTGGATTCTAATAATATTTTATTGGTTATGAACTGTGGAGTAAAACTGAAGAAAGGGAGGAAATTGAAGAGATGAGGAGGATCTGGAGAAATTGAAAGAAGTACGTTATTGTGAGTTTTAAAGAAGCATCAGACAGTGATTGACTGAAACAAGGCAGACAATGATTGACTGAAACAAGGAAAAGGGAAATATAAAAATGAAGCAGGCAAAAGGGATTACAAATAATTCACAAAGTGCAAAATGGCTAGAGGAGAAACACAGAGTTGTAGAAGCTTGTATGACTATGGGAAAGAAGGGCATCACAAAACAAACTTGAAGAAAATATTACAAAAAGCGAAGAGGGAATACATGGAGATGAGATGGGAGATTTGATATGGCAAAAAAATCTGATAGATCATTGAAAGACCTAATTGAAAACGAGGCCCCTGGAGTGGACAACATTCCTCAGAATTATAAAGATGCTTCAGAGAATGTAACATGTCAAAACTATAGCACCTAGTAATCAAGATATGATGCTGGTGAAATGTCCTAAGACATCAAGCTGGAGCACTGATGCCAACCATCAATTTGTAGAGCTCTTGTGACAAGATACCTTAGTTGCCATATCTAAGAAAGCTGCTGGTAGAAGTGCTGGCAGCTTGAAATACCTCAGCTGCAAGACTTGGTAGCTTGTCTGCAAATGTGCAACACCTTTCTGTGACATCAGCTTGACTATGCATGTATGGTTTATGTATCAGTAAACTTGTCTTACTTAAGGATTCTAGTTGCTGTGCATTGTGTGTGGGGCTGGTAGCAAGTATTTTATGAGCATCTTATTTCCCAGTGTGTGTCACAAATTATCAACCAATTGTTACTAAAATAGTGCATTATGCATATAACATTTTTTTTATTTACAACAATAATCAAAATACAGTTCTTTAGGATCTCTCTTAACCCTCAAGCCAGTGCACTTTGTACTTTGTACACATGTCAAGAACAGCTGTCTTTATGTTACCAAGATAAACACGTGTATCAGCAGTATTACAGTTAAGTTAAAGTTTAATGAAACAATGATAAAGTAAACTTACATTATATGAGCTAAATTAAACAACATAAAGTAAACTTTCATGATATTGCCCTATTACTGCATACATGTGTTACCTCATACTAATGACCCACCCACAGTATTAAACAACGCAGTTGTATCAGATAGCAGCCAATCAACTTATCTGATTGCTAATGATCTTGGAGACAACTGCATCATTGTGAGATTGTGGCACTAGCTCGAAATCTGACTTATTTTCTTACTCATATTGTAATTTTTTTTCTCACCTAGCTCTGTTTATTTTATATTACTGCTTCTGTCTTGGATTTATGACAACACACAATATTGCAATATTGGCTGAAACAGTTATGAAGGAATAGATACGGGCTTGCAATCGTAAAACAATAATGGAATATTACAACACAATGTTATTTGTGCTTGGTGTAATTTATACATAAGCATGCCCACTTGAGGGTTAATAAGAGAAAAATGTCATCTACACCTGTAGTGTGCAAACCACCTTACAGTGTGGGGCAAATGGTACTTCCGGTATCACTATCTGATCCCCATTTCCCTGTTCCATTCTAAATGGTGTACAGCAAGAATGATTATTGCTAAATCTCTGTATTTGCTCTAATTTCTTGAATTTATTCATTTCATGAGATGTGGGAAGAGGTAAAATGTTGCCCCAGTCTTCCAGAACTGTACTCTCTTGGCTTTTCAATTGTAACCACCTCCATACTATACAACACCTCTCTTGTAGAGTTGATCACTGGAGTTTGTTGAGCACCTCCTAACACTTTTGCACCAACTAAACGATCCCATGATGAAACATGTTGCTCTTCATTGGATCTTACTTTTCTCTCTTCTACTGACAGACTGATGAGCAATAGTTGAAAATTGGTCTTTCAAGTATTTCATAAGCCACTTTTTTTGTTAATGAATTACATTTGCCTCAGACTTTTCCTATTAATCTCAGCTTGGCATCTGATATTCATGCTATTTATTTCATGTGGTCATTCCACTTTAGGTCACTCTGGATCATTACTCCTAGGTAGTTTAAGTAGTTACTGTTTCCAGAGATTTGTCACCAATAGCATAATTGTATACAGCAGTGGATTTCTTCTATGTATGTGCAATATGTTACACTTGTTTACATTCAGGGTCAACTGCTAGTCTCTGCACCATTCATCGATCATCTGCAAGTCTCCAGTCAGATCATTAATCTTTTGGAGTTGCTACCTTCTTATAGACAGCAGCATCATCCACAGTCAGCCTCGGGGATCTTCTGACTTCACCCACAAGATCATATAGTCCTGTCACACTTCCTTGGGGTACTTTTGAAATGATATTTTATATCTCTTGATTTTATACCTTTAAGAGTGACCTGTTGAGTTGTATCTGCAAGGAAGTCTGGAGCCCAGTCACAAATCTGGTCCAATACTCAGCAAGCTCACATTTTGCAACGAAATGACAGTGTGGAACTGTATCAAATGCCTTTTTGAACTCAAAGAGCATGGCACCATCCTTAGAGCCAATGTATATGGTTCTCTGGATCACACGGATGAACAGAGTGATATTAGTTTTGCAAGATCTCTATTTGCGAAATCAGTGATGATTTTTGTTGAGATTTTCATTTTCCAAAGAAATCAATACCATGACAAAACCTCTTCCAAATTCTACAACAGATTGACATCAGTGACATAGACCAATAATTACGTGCATCTGTCCTAAGACCCTTCTTGAAAATGGGAATGATCTGCACTTTTTCAAGTCACTAAGTACCTTTTGATAAACTGCTGTTAGAAGGGGAGCCAAGTTCTTTCATATAATCTCTGTAGAATTTTACAGGTATTTCATCTGGTCCAGATGCCTTTCCGTTACTAACTGAGTGTAGTTGCTTTTCTATTCTGCCACCACTTACCTCAATGTTTGCCATTTCTGCATTTGGTGGTGATCAAAACAGTATTACAGTCTCCTGAGTAAAATACTTTGAAAAGACCAAATTCAGTATTTTGGCCTTCTCTCTGTCATTTTCCATTTTGGTGCCAGTATGACCACTGAGTAACTAAATATATGATTTTAATCAGCTTACTGATTTTTACATAAGGAAAAAATTCTTAATGTTTTTAGTCAGATCAATGTATAACATTTGACTTTCAGATTTATTGAATGCTCCTCTCATTGCTCTCCATACACTTATTTTCAGTGTCAATTTTGTTTGTGATCTGGATTTTGACTTCACTTAAATCTGTGATGAAGCTCTCATAGCTTGTGCTGGAACTTTTTAACAACTTTTCAACTACATTGGGTCTTTCCCATCCCTTATAACCTTGCTCAGAACATACCGGCCTAAGGCATACTGAATGATGATTTTTGAATTTTGTCTACACCTTCAGCCTCAGAACTGAACACATAATCTTAACTTCTCAGATATTTTGCAGTTTGTATCCTATCATTCTTGCTAAACAAAAACATTTCCCTATCTTTCTTAGCATTACTTACAACATTCATTGTCACTGATGCTACCATATCTGTATAATCAATGATGTCTTCTACTGCATTAGTTGACTCGAAAAGTTCAGGTTAGTTTGCTGCTGTTCCCCTGATGAGTTGTTTATCTATCTGCTCGAAGCAATTTTTGGACAAGACATTCAAGATAATGTCACACTAATCTCTGTCTCTGGTATTAGTTTTGATCATGTGAGTCTCCTATTCTGTAGTTGGCAAATTGAAGTCTCCTTCTATTACCATAGTGTGATCACGAGAATTATTCCTGGCATTATGTAAGTTCTCTCTAAAGTTTCCTACCACTATAGCTCCTGACACAGGCCACCTATAAAAGCATCCAATTACCATCTCTGATGCCTAACTTAACCCAGATTATTTCACATTCAGAATCCCTAATAATCTCAGTAAATTTTACTGAATTCTTTGCTGCAATAAATATGCTACCACCAGTGGTGTCTAACCTCTTCTTGTAATATATATTCCTATCTGTATTTAGGATTTCATTGCTATTCAGTTTGATGTGTTTCCTCTGTCCATTTTCTCTAAAGAAGTGAAAGTTTTCACAGAAGTGACTTAACTGAATTAATTAAATTAAATGACATACATAATAAATGCATATAACAATCGCCATGAAAGTACAACATTTTATGTTGATAAGTGACTCTGTTGTCACGTTAGGTTTGTGTTTCCTCAAGAAGGTGCATATGTTCAGTACAGAAAGCTGTATGAGAATACTTGACTTTTTTCTTTTTTATCGCCATCGATTAAAACAGTACATCAGGGACTATGCCCGAATGGTATTGAAAATCAACAGTGTCATTGTATGAAGATCAGTGACCTGTCAGCATAGCTTGTTCAAAGACAAATTAATGCCTGAGCACAGTAAGTGTTTGGTCATTACTTCTCCCAAGAATTTGTTGCAGAGTTTTGTGTTATGGCCATGGATTATGCAAAAAATAGTCAATACGTGCATATCCATGTCAAAAGCCAAGGAAAGGAAAGTATTTTTTAAGTGATAAAATTAGTATCTGTTACAAACATGAGTTTAATCTTACTGAGGCCACTAAAAAATAAGGACAGAGGCAGACACTTACAGAATAACTCAATTCTGCAGTGCAGAAGACATGATAGAAGTGAACTAACACTTAAAAAAGAAAACAATAGAACTACAACATCATTTCCGAGTGTCCAGAAATTTCTGATATGAAATACAGATCACTGACGTCTTTCATAGGATACTTGTGTTTTACAGAATCAATTTAAATGAAATGTGTGTATCTATATAATTAAAGAAGGAAAGATGCACATATGCACTAGAGCTAGGGTACCCTTAATATCACTAAGAAAAACGTGTCTACTTTATAAACAAACATCTCAGCTACCAGTTACAACCAGCTTCCTGTTCTTAATGCTATTTGGGCATTATTACTGTAAACAAGGGATGACTATAGGACTTAATTATTGATGCTCCATGACCTAAAAAAAGATCCATGTGCAAGTAACATGTATTCTGCTACCCTAGGAGCCATTTCCTGCATGCAGTGCATGACTGATCTATTAAGTGAGATTAATCACCTAACAGCACAGGTTGAGAAATTCCCATCCATTATTGTTTGAGCCTCCCATTGTGCTCCAACCCAGAGGATCATGACTGACTCTGGGTACGATGCAACAAATAGCAAGCTGAGCTCCCATTGCATGTTCACCAAATTAGCCAACTGACAAAAGCAACTGCAAATGGCTTCAGAACCCCTCCCAAATAATTTGTTCAGGTCCTGCCTGCAATAGATGTGAATCCATTTAACATTCTTATTCAAGATCAGCTTTTCCGTCTGTAAAAAGAGAGAGAGGGAGAGAGAGAGAGAGAGAGAGAGAGAGAGAGAGAGAGAAGGTGGTGCTTTTTATTTATTTATTTTTTTTTCCGAGTACTACTACATATGACACTTGTGGGTGAATAAACTTGTAGATATAACAAAGGAACCTCCCAGGACTCAAATGACCTCTGTATTGACACAGCATGTAAGACATCTTTTTATTTAATAGTTGCTGGTTTTACATATGACCTGCACCCAAGAAACAATTGCAAGCCTCTGTTTCATAGTTATTATTGTTGTTAAAATCCGGAGTGCATTAATAGAATTTTTCCCTTCATTTATAAACAGTTATCTGTACAGTTGTGAAGTGTACCACCATATTATACCAAATAACTAATTAAAAATAAGAAAAAGTAGTCATCATCATCATCATCTTGGACAGTTTCCAGCCTCTGGCCAGGTCTGTATGGAACGTATGCCTCTCCATCATCTTCTGTCTTGCCACCATCTCTCCGTCTTCACCTTGGTCCAGTCTTCTCCTTTCTTCTGGATGCATTCCTCCACTCCTTTCAGCCATCTGTCTCTCGGTCTTCCTCTTGGTCTCTTTCCTTCCAGTTTCATCTCGTGTACCCTTCTGGGTATCCTCTTCTCCTTCATTCTCTTAATGTGTCCGTACCATCTCAGCCTTGATTTCTCTATCTCATCATTAACTCTCTAATCCTATCATTTTTAACCTGTCTATCTTTGTCACTCCAATACTGTTTCTCAAGAATTTCATTTCACTAGCTTGTACTCTGCTTTTCTCTCTGCCTTTCATAACCAAGGTTTCTGATGCATATGTCAGGATTGGGACATAGTATGACTGGTATATAACCTTTTTACTGATTTGGGGTACATCATTGCTCCATATCAGGCTTCTGACACTCTTCTGAAATGCTTCTGCTTTTCTCTCCTGCTCATTTACTTCTCTGTCGTTTTTTCCCTCTTCCTGTATCAGGCTTCCAGGGTACTTGAAACTCTGTACTCTTCTCAGTCGTTCCCCTCCAATTGTTATGCCCATTGTTCCTCTCTCTTTCTTTCTTGTTTTGATAATCATCTCACTCTTACTTATACTAAATTTCATCCCATATTCTTGGACTGTTCATTCCCATACGTCCAACTGCTCTTGTACTTCCTCATCCTTATTCCCCCAAATCATCAGATGATCTGCAAACACCATAGCTCTCATATTCCTTTCACCAATTACTTTTGCTAATGTACTCATTATATCAGCCATCACTACAATGAAGAGTAATGGTGAAAGTGCACTTCCCTGCCTCAAGTCATCCTTCTGTTCAATCCAAGCTAATCTCTCTCTCCTCCTACTTTCGCACAGCTCACACTTCCATGGTACATTTCCTTTATCCTCCAAATAATCTGTTTTGCTACTCCTTTGTTCTCCAGGGCTTTCCACACTTTGCTTCTACATACACTATCATACGCTTTTTCAATGTCCAGGAAGGTCATTAGTAGATCTATTCCATATTCATAGTGCTGTTCCTGCAGTTGTCTTACAGCAAAAATTAGATCCACCATGGACCTTCCTGTTCTGAAGCCATGTTGCTCTTCTCCCATTCTTCCTTCTAATTTTGCCCGAATTTATGCTTCCAAAATTTTCTCAAAAATCTTTGCACAATGACTCATCAGTGTAGTAACAGAAATAAATTGAACTTGGGAGGAAAGATGGGCAGGTGGGAGGGGGAGGGGGGAGGGGCAGGGAGAGAGAGAGAGAAATATGCAGTGTGCTACATAATAAACATATGTTGTAAATAAAGAATGCAGGTTATCATTAATGGCAGGAAAAAAGGGTACAGAGATCTATGAGATACTGCTAGACATAGGTAATAACTGTTTCCGATTCTGTTATTTTATCTGTATGTGGTGGAGGGTAATAAACCAATAACAGTCCATTAAGAATGGTAAAAGCCGACTGATTAAAACCAATACAATATTTTAGTTGTGAATAATTGGTATTCTTTAGTATTTGTTTGGCATGGTTATAACAGATGTTTTTCAATTTTTACTAATAACCAGGTAAAAAAAAAAAAACAACTATCAGTTAGCCATAGTTGTGGAGACAAAATTTTTGGTTTTATTTTATTTTATTTTATTTTTTTTTTGTAAAATTTCTATTGGTTTTATGTACTGCATTATAATAGAAAATGAGAAAAGCAATCAGTGTTATTTTAATAAGAACTGGTACAGCACTTCTGAGACAGTAATGTTCCTATTACAATGTAGCATGGCCTGTTAGATGGTATGCGTGTATGAGTACATGCAGTGTGCAAGACATGTCCCATCTAGTCTATATGATAGTTTCTTGCTGTTGTCATTAGACATGAGTTGTATTACAGAATGGCACCATTCCCAGTCTGAAACTATTTTACTAAATGTGGTGTCAGTGAAGTACAATGTTCCATTTCCTTTAAAAAGTTAAAAATGGGAGGAGCTGCAACAAACTTTTGATGACATGCAAGGAGTAAACTTAACAATTCACTCATAATTTACGATAAAAATATAAAGTAGCTGTTTTGGTTTCTGTGTGTACATAATATGCCTTTATTTTTCGTGTTGATGTGTTCATTTTCAAGGCCTACAAGCGGATAGTGTTTTTCAACTTCAGTTTTCACTCTTTAGCACTGACTATTTGTAATGCCCAAGTAGTGATATGGCCCTCCGTTACAATATGATTTTTGATCAGAGTTTCAAAAAATTAGAATCAGTTGAATACTGGTGACTTCATTGTAATATTCAAATGCTTAACATTTTTTGAGAAAAGCAGCAAATGTTGGACAGACAAATTTTTCTTTTATTTGCCTATTTAATTTAATAAAATTGGTTATTTCAGAAACTGGTTGTTTCAGCGATAATCTCCATCTCCATGGTCCAAATGTCTGTATCTGGAGTGTTTCAGAACATTCGGCATGGAAAACAAGGCCTTTCCCATTCTGACAAAGTTCACATTGGTATTTATGTATTTGGCACTGTGAGTGTCCTCTTCAGACACTTGACATGATGTGCTTATTTTCCACTGATACTGGGTTTACAGTGATGCAGTGTACCAACAATCATGATCTCTTCCTCTCTGTGGATTACAATAGTTTTGTAGTACTCCCCTGGAATACTTTCCCGATAATTTGTGCAGAAAGACACATGCTTCTCTTTCACATATAATATCATTTAAACTATGACCTTGGAATACTCTCTCTTTGTATCACCTGCAAACCCTTGATTGAGGCATCCTATCATGACACGTTCATGTGTTCCTGTTTCTCCACAGATATATCCATCATTGTTTCTTACACTGAATATAGAGAAATAACTTGGATATTGTCTGTGTCCTGTCAGCATATTGAGCATCCCCATCAAAGGATTCAGATGACTTAGTTTTGCACATTCTCTAACATCTGATATGATACTGTACAGTCTTTTTCATGTATTGGTTGTGCCCCAGAGTCACAGTTCGTCACTCATCCATATTTTTATCTCTCTTGCCAGTTTATTTTTCCAAAATTGCCTTTTATGAACAAACATTCAACACCCCTTCCACTAATCTGTAGGTCATTTGGATGCACTCCAAGCAACACTAAGAGATGTTCTACTGACACTGTGTGGTAGGCACCGGAGATCGCTGTAAGGACATTAACACATTGCACTTGCACGAAGCTCTTGTGGCAGCTAGTTGTGTGGGGCATTGAGATCCTACATGACACTGAATATGGCGAAAGTAGCAATTTGTTAAAACTACCTTATTATTTTATGTAAAGCAAACAGTGTGTGATTATGTGGGTAATGAAGGAGATACAGTACTTCAAAATCATAAATAGGTGACTGCAGGACAAAATAGTGATGTAAACTTCTCCAGTTTTTGGAAATGGGAATAAATTCCTGGAGTGCATTGTGGTATGCATGAAAAAATGTAACTGGTGCAGTGTATTATTATTATTATTATTATTATTATTATTATTATTATTATCATCACCATCATCATTATTATTAACCACATTACATTTAAGGGAAGCTAAAGGTCATCCCATTTCAGATAAGAAGATTTTACTGACTAATAATGTTGACAATCTTGAGGATGGCTTTCACCATCACATGTGAGAATGTCAATACAGGAATGATTCTTGCTGGGGAGCTCTTTGAAATAAGGTGGAATAGTTAGTGCACTTGTATTTACAAGTAACTGACAATGACAAAAATGCAGGTGAAGAAACAGTTCGAGCAAACTACAATGTCACTTACGAGTGATAAACTTTCTGTGATACCTCTCATAAAATGTGCTTGGTAGCACTTGCAGAATGTTTGTTTCCAAGGGAGTTGAAAGCATTTGAAGAAGTTTGTTTTTTGAAACACACAATGT
Organism: Schistocerca cancellata; assembly: GCF_023864275.1. Lineage (NCBI taxonomy): Eukaryota > Metazoa > Arthropoda > Insecta > Orthoptera > Acrididae > Schistocerca > Schistocerca cancellata. Next base: position 888,448,792 of record NC_064626.1, read on the forward strand.
CTTACTGAATTAAAAGATATGCTGTGAATTTGGAGGGATATCAGAGACAAAGAGCTCAGGTTTGTAGCACTTTTGGTCACACGTTATGTAAGCACAGGTGTGTGTTACAGTACGCACTGCACCCTGATCACAAGAACTACACAGCCAAGATAAGATTTTTGCTTTCAGTGCTGTTTTCCAATAGTGTCAGCAACAGGCTCGACCAATTGCAGAAGTCCCAAGTCTCTCTCTCTCTCTCTCTCTCTCTCTCTCTCTCTCTCTCTCCCTCCCTCCCCCTCCCACTCCTCTCATTCCCACAAACGTGTTTGGTTGAGTGTCATGCTGATATGAAGCTGCATGTTTCTGAGAAATACCTAGAGATAACAGTCCTTGATATTTCAGAGGCTGTTTGTGAATCTGTGGAAAACAGCCATAGGAAAAGCTCCATTCTGCAACCCATGATGGTGCACTATTAAAAAAAAGTTCTCTTATTTATGAAGATGATTTGGAGTATTTGTTACTTTATTCACTCAAACATCATATGCCAAAACAGCATATAATGGAAGTAATTACGAATTCTATAAATTTTGAGCAGTTACAGCATAAATCACTCTTAGTTCAAAGAATTTACAAAAGATACACAAGTGAAGAATGGGGACACATCTTATTGCCACACAGTGCAATGCTTAGTTGGAGAAAAGTTTGTGACATTTTCTTTGTCATTCTTGAGGAACTCTGTTTTTCCTTGAAATAAAAGTGCAAATGTTACCATGCCTGTAAAATCAAAAGTAAGCATCCTGCTTATTTTCCCGAATAAGCATCTGAAGAACTCGTATTTGTCACTACACCACAAAGAGCAGCTAATCTTCATATATAAAAGGAAATGTCCTGACTGATTCACTGACTCGTCATCACCGAGTCCAAACCACTGAGAAAAGAAACTTGAAATTTGGAGAAGGTATTGATCTTATACTGTAAGCATCATTTAACATGGTAATTTTTTGAAAGTCTACCCCTAAAAGGGTGAAATAGGTGATGAAAGTTTTTATGGAAGTATTTCATTAGACTAAGAAATGCAAAGTCCAGGTTGGAATATCAACAGTATTATGAAAAGTATAGATTGCTATTCACTGTGATGCTGACTCAATGAATTGCAGACAGGCACAATTAAAAGACAGTTACATTGAGCTTTTGGCCAAAGCCTTATTCAGAAAAAAACACACACTTACTTTCACACAAGCAAGCACATCTCAAGCACACATGACTGCCCTGTCCGACTGCTCTGACCATGGTGCAGTGGTGTTGAGTTCAATACAAGTACTGAGCTAGGTAAGGGGGAGGGACAAAAGGCCATGTGGGGGGAGAGGGGAGCAGTAAAGGAGACGAGCACACAAATGGAAAAAGAAGAGTGCGTGCATTGGCAGAGAGCAGAGCATAATGAGGGTGAGTGGATGTGAATCGGGAGGCAGTAATAGGACAGAGGGCTGGGAACTATTAGCTGGTTGATTCGGGGAAGGGGACCAAACAGTGAGGTCATCAGTGAAGAATGTGGAACGAAGTTGGCTGTGTCCTTTCAAAGGGACTGTCCCAGCATTTGCCAAAAGCAATTTAGGGAAATCAAGGAAAATATAAACCAGGATGGTCAGACACAGGTTTGAACCATTGTCCCCCGAAATGTGAGTCCAATGTGATAACCACAGCACCACTGCAATTGTTGGGTGGAGTTTGTGGGAGCAGTAGCTTACCACAGGTGGAGGCCAGGATGATTTTGGGAGCAGAGAATGAGCTGTAAGGATAATTCCCATCTGTTCAGTGGCCCAGGTTGTGAAGCAGCCATTGAAATTAAGCATGTAATGTTCAGCTGCATGTTGTGCCACAGTGTGGTCTACTTTGTTCTTGGCCACAGTTTGATGGGTAGGGTGTGGGGGATTATTCACCCTGGTTGGTAGTTATACCAATACAAAAAACTGTGCAATGATTGCAGCAGAACTGGTATGTGGCATGGCTGCATTCACAGGTGGCTCAGCTTCTGATAGTGTAGGATAAGCCTGTGACAGGACTGGAATAGGAAGTTCTGGATGGGTTGTTCAGCATGCCTTGATCTTGGTCTTAGGGAACATATTCCTGTGCCAATGGGATGGGATTGGAAGTGACATAGAGATGGACTGTGATGATGTGGAGATTGGTTGGGCGATGGACCACCACTTTAGGAAGGGTAGGAAGGATCTTGGGTGGGTGATGGACCATCACTTTAGGAAGGGCGGGAAGGATCTTGGGTAGGATACGTTTCATTTCAGGGGACAATGGTAGATACCTAAAGCCCTGATAAAGATTCAATTGTTTCAGTCTGAAGTAGTATTAGGTGATGAATGGGGCACTCCCTCAAAGCTGGTTCTTGGAGGTGGTGGGAAAACTGGGGGTGTGGGGTATGGCATGGGAAATGCCAAGTAGCTCTGGGCGGTACTAACTGTCTGTGAAGGCCTTTGTGAGACTTTCAGCATACTGGGCAAGAGAGTTCTTGTCACTGCAGATACACTGCTGACTAGGTCGGTGGAGGAGGGGGATGGAGTGGAGACAGTGTCTGTGAAGGCCTTCAGCATACTGGGAAGAGAGTTCTTGTCAAGGCAAATATGCCAGGCTGCATGGGAGGGATTTTTATAGTGTGGAAGGGATATCAGCTGTCAAAATATAGGTACTGTTCGTGGTTGTGGGTAGAATGTAACAGAGGTGTGGATGGAACTGTCTTGAGGAGGAGGTCACATCCAGAATGGTGCCACACTGGGTTCAGAAGGACCAGGTGAAGTGGATAGCAGAGAAGATGTTGAGATTGTGAAGAATGAGGGTAGGGTGTCTTAGCCCTGAATCCTGATCATGAAGATATCATCAATGAAACTGAAACAGACCATGAGTCTGTGGGATTGGGAGGCTAGGAAGGTTCGTCTAGATGGCAAACTGGTTGGCATAGAAGGGTGCCATTTGATTGCCCATGGCTGTGCTGTGGATTTGTTTGTATACCTTCCCTTCAAAAGAGTAGTAGTTATCTGCTAGGATAAAGTTAGTAAGGGATATGAGGAATTAGGTAGTGGGTTTGGAATCTGAAGGACATTGAGAGAAAGTGTGTTCAGTAGTGGCAAGACCATGAACACAAGTGATGTTGGTGTATAGAAGAGTGGCATCAACTGTGATCAGTAGGAATCAAGGAGATAAAAGGATGGGTATTGTGGAGAGTCAGTGAAGGAAGTGATCAGTATTTTTGGCATTGGGTGACTAGATTTCGGACAATTTGTTGGAAGTGTTGGACAAGGATAGCTGAAATTCTTTCAGTGGGAGAAAAATAACCAGATACAATGGGGTGTTTACGATTGTTGGGTTTGTGGATTTTGGGGCGCATGTAGAAGTCAGGTGTGCAGGGTGTCACAGGTGGAGGATAGAGATGGATTCATGGGAGAGCTTCAGGGAAGGGCCTAAAGCTGTCGGCACCCATGCCATGCATTCACACGTTAAACAAGCAAAGTTTCTGATGTCACATCACACTGGGGAGTCTTTCTGAAAGTGCAGAGCAATATATAGCATGTCAGATATTCTGAATGTGCATATGAATGTAGACCAATGAGACTTCACACCAAACAACTTGACTAGCATATAGACAAGGAAGGAAATGTGAGTTTTAATAGAGTTTATTTGGGAATTTTACACCGCCCGTTTCATAAACAGTGCAATATGTGAGATAGATACAGCTGACAACAGTGAATGGAGTGCACTGTCATCATGTATACCACGTTGAGGCACACATACCACACGCACAAGTTGCATTATTTCTGAGCATTCAATGTTGAACTCGACACACTCAATGTTGACGTTCAAAAGCACCGTCCTTGCATGATGGCTTAAGGCTTTAAATGGGGTTTGGAGGTTATGTTGGACGTCTGGGATGGGATCACTATGGAAGAGTTTATAGGTAGAGGAGTCAGGCAACTGGCTGAGACCTTCTGCCAGGTAGTCACTATAATTCATAATGACAGTTGCAGAACCTTTGTTTGCAGGTAGGATGATTAGATCAGCAACTGTTCTCAGTCTGTGTATGGCTGTCCTTTCTTCTGCAGAAATGTTGGTGTTGGAGGAAGGGAATTCTTGGAAGATAACCAAAGAGTGGTTAGGCAGGAGGGGGAAGATTGTGATTAGATGGTGGAATGAACTAGGAGAGGCAGGGTCCAATATTGGGATTAGGCTTGGTTTGGTTGGAGGGATTGATGGCAAAGAAGTGTTTCCACTGCAGGCACTGGAAGAAGGGGAATAGGTCTTTGACAAGCCCAACGGAGATGAATTTGGGTGTGAGGCTGAAGAAGGAAAAGTGTACAAACAAATCTGTGGCACAACCATGGCCACCTGCATGGCACACTCGTATTCCAACCCCTTGTCTGCTTCAAGTTTATTGATGATATCTTCATGATCTGGCTCAGGACCAAGACACCCTGTCCTCATTCCTTAACAACCTAAATACCTTCTCTCATACCTAATTCACCTGGTCATCCTTAATCCACTGTGCCACCACCTTGGAAGTTGACACCCTCCATCTGATGGGTCCAGCCACTCATCTGTCTACTTTAAACCCACCAACCACAGGTGCCATCCCTCCCACATCAAAAAATCCCTCCCATACAGCCTGGCCACCCTGGGGCAGTGTATCTGCAGTGATAAGAACCCTTGCCCAGTATGCTGAAGATTTCACAAAGGCCTTCACAGACAGGCAGTAGCCCCCAGACCTAGCTGGCAAACTGATTTCCCATGCCATATCCCACACTGAAGAACCAGCTACAACAGAGCACCCCCTTTCATCACCCAATACTACCCCAGACTGGAACAACTGAACCACATCCTACATCAGGGCTTTGATTATCTATCATCATGCACTGAAATGAGGGATGTCCTACCCAATGTCCTTCCCACTCCTCCTAAAATGGTGGTTTGTCATTCATTCAACCTCCCCAAAAATTCTAATCCATCCCCATGCCATTTCAACCCCAACACAGCGATCATATCCCTGTGAAAGACCCATGTGCAAGACCTGCCCAGTCCACTCACTCAGCATTTCCTATTCCAGTTCTTTCACAGGCATACCCTACCCCATCAGAGGCTGGGCTGCCTGTGAATGCAACCATGCCATATATCAGTTCTGCTGCAGTCATTGCACAGCTTTATATTGGTATGACTGCCAACCAGGTGCTCACCTGGACGAATAGCCACTGCACAACACTCGCCATGCATTAGGAAGACTGGTAACAGTTTCTGCTTGTATTAATGCCACTGTACATAGTGGGGTCATTGCTGGAGATGTGCAGTTCCATCACATCTTGCAGTTGTTTTACCACTGACTTGCTTGTTTCAAATGATTTTCCTTTCATTGCAGTGCAAGCACTAGTCATGGACTCAACGGATCTGGACACGGAGATACGGCTGGAATGGTAAATTGTGACCGGAATCCTAAACTACTGGTTCTTGTCAGTAAACACTGCACATTTTAAAAGGGGTGTGATATAATTAACTAATCATATTGTGGTGGTGTCACATACCCACAATTACATTCCAGCCTGCAACTATAGGCAGATTATCTAGAAGACACTTATATTGCAAACATCTCACAATCACAGACTGCAAATATGCAATACGAAACATGAAATTGACAATACTTATCAAAAACCTCTTCTGATAGTAAATACAGAAGCCATGATAACAATCCAACCTTTAATGCACTTCATTCAATAATTATAGTAATCAGCAGGAGCTACAACTGACACATGTCCACTCCTAACTTTCTGCAACACACGGTAGGGACACCTCATCTCAGCCAGTCAGCACTGCAGAAATTTTGTTTGACTATATACACTGCTACCTGGCTCTCACAAGCCATGTCACCAATTCCACATCATAAGAAGCTATCTTCACTCTCCACCCCTGCCGGCTCTCTCTCTCTCTCAATAGGCTGGCAACATATTGCAGAACATTATGAAATATTAGGAGCCCATTATTTGACATAAATGATGTGCATTCCTCTCCTTCATTGTTTTCAAAATGGGAAGTTCTCAGAAAACAGTGACAATTTCAAAAACTATGAAGAAGGTAGCAGATCTCTTGTCTGCGTCTTTCTGAGTTATAGATACATAGAGGTCATATTTTAAGGTATTGCTAATAATTACTTGGAATATGGCTAACTGTACCATCTGAGTTTGAATGATTTATCGTTTGCTTACTGTATCAACTGCAGTGTATTGCTTGCCATTTATAAGCACTTAAATAATTATATTTATTCTAACAGTCATGTTATATATGGCTTTTCAGCACTCTACCATTCATTTTCATATCACTATATGGTTGACCATATGCTGCTAATGGCTTTCTATCTAGTAATGTTAATCCAATATGTAATCCTCATCTGTAGTGCGGTTCCTGCAAGGCTGGCATGCGTCATCCATTTCCTTACCTCTTCATAGATTATGTCAACATGAAATGAAATTTTACAGAGATTAGTGATAAACAATGGTAATCAGGGAAGTAAGGACAAATTTGAATTTTGCACTATATTGTCATATGATGGTTGGTAGTCATGGTTTTTTCATGTTTATTATTTGTGATTGTTCCCGTTAGTAGCCTGACCACTTTTGTGTGGTGAGCATTGTTGTTTGATGTTTATTTTTGTCATGGAGCAGATGACACCTGAGTAGCATATCCAAGTGATAAAAAGTTATTACAAGAACAGTGAAAGTCCCACAGCAACTGTCTGTGAATTGTGTGTGACACTTGGACGTAATGTTGCTCCAACTGAACCATCAGTACGGAAGTTGATCCGGAATTTTGAGGCTGCGGGTCTTGTTTCAAACACTGAAAAATCATGGACAGGCACACGATTTGCTCATTGGGTCTTGGCTCAACAAGTGGGGAATGAGAACTTTGCAAAAAGACTCACTATTTTCTCCTTTACATGCTTCCTTCTCTCACTTTTCCCTACCTTAAGAATTTGAGCAGGCTGCTTCAGCTTGTTTCCCATCAGAACCTATCCTTGCTAATTATACACTTACACAGCTTCTTTTCTCTTTCCCTAGGTTGTTTACTTATTTGCTGGCTCCCATTTTATTATGATGCCCATCATGCGTTGTTTGAATGTTTATGCAGCTTGTGTGTGCCTAGCGTTTGATAATTTATTATCCTTGTTAACCCATAATATTTTTGTCGTGTTTTGTATTCATTACCCTTGACACACATTCTTTCCTTGTATATCCTTTATTTGTGTCCGTTTTCTTGAAGAATGTCTTATTGGGCTCTACAATCTCTTTACTGTATTTTTTTCTGTAGCTATACAATGTCACTGTTCTCCTGCCATTTGATGGATAAAGAATACAATTGATAGATTTATAGACAGTAGAAGAGTAGACAATAGCGCAGAAATCTAAATGAGGAAACAGCACTATTGTAGCTTGAGGTCCTGTAATCACTAATTACCTACTCACAAACGTCTGCAAGTCCTCTAAGGTTGTTTACTGTCAGCTCCATACTGTGAGTTTTCTCCCTTGTTCATGTAGTATTGCCATTCACGATTACCTTAGGGACTGTTGTGTCTTGTTGACCACATATACGTTGTTCATTATATCGTGCTCATCATTGAACTCACTTTATTCCTTTTGTAACTCTAATCTTATTTCATGAATTACTTTCCAAATTAAATCCATATTCTCGTCTATAGGTGTTATGTTACCATAACTAGAACTTACCTACTGTTCCATATTTGTATTTTCTTTATTCTCATCCTTGCTGCCATCGTCATAACCATTAATTTCCTATGAACTTAAATCTGACGATTCGTCATTCCAGGTATCTACTCTTGGATTTCCAAACTGATCAAATTCTGCTACACTTTTACTGGAAAATTTAAAATTATATCTTATTTCCACTTGCGGTCTGCTTGATTATTGTGGTGTGTGTTTTGTGTTTCTGCTTTACAGCTTTTTGTTGGAATGGAGTCCCAGTGTTCTGCTGGGCTCTGTTGCGTTCCAAAGGATGGCTTTCATTTTTGTCTTCATCTGCTGAGAGGGTCACCCACTGCTGTGTGAGGCCCCCAGTGTGTGCATCACTGTCTGTGCTAGGTGTCCCAGTGCTCAACGTTACTGCATCTACACTGTGCCACCTGCCTCTGCATGTCTGCAAAGTGAAGTAACATCCCATATTTTTGCCATCTTCTGCTCTTGATGTCAGTCTTTAATTTCTCATCTTTCCATTATATACCTTCACAATGTTACACCCATGTAATCTGCCACTGCTCGACACAAAATGTGCCAGTTTCCAAATTTGGTTGAAAGCTGAATAGGTACATGTGGACAGGTGGAAAATGGAAATAATAATTGCTTGAATAATTTGAAAAACCGATTGGAAAGAATAGTTGAAAGAAATTTGAAGGTTATTTTAGGAATCTATACACAATCCTGGGTGAACTTTAACTGATAACAATATCAACAGACCTTCAATATCTATACATTCAAGGCCAATAAACGTAATTTGTATTACATACTGCTTCACATTATCATATCCTCCGGATATTGTGTAAATTCTACGTGTCTGCTCTGAACCTCTTGATGCAGGATCATGGCAGTGAGTGAAATGACGAGCAGATGGGAGTGGACGTCTTAAATGTGTGACTAAATTTTGCTTTTCTCATAACTTTTTATAACATTTTTAATGTACAGTTGAAATACACATTTTTAACAATGCTGGTATGGCGGACCCAAACATACGTCCGTACACTATCCTTATCAAAACAAAAGGGTGAAAATACAGGAATTAATAAATGGAAGAGTTTTTACACCTAAATTCAGAGACAGTTTTGAACTTATTCTGTAAGCATTGTTTAAGAAGGAATTTTTCGAAAGTCCACCACTAAGGTGGAAGGGGGGGGGGGGGGGGAGTGAAAAGTTTCTTCGAAAGTATATCACTATTAATGCAATAGCTAGAACTACAAAAAAAAAATTATATTTGATTTCCCTGTCAGAAACACAAAAAAATAAGTGTTTCAGTATTTTTAAAAATTCAACCCCTATGGGTGTGAAATACGAAGTCAAAATATTTCCATTTATTAAAACATTTTTAGAGTTAAATCTATATCTATGAAAACTAGTATTGACTTCTCAGTTAGAAATAATGAAATAGGTGTTAGGGAATGAGAGATTATGTGGAAATATCACCACAAGAATTCAAAAGGCAGTATTAACAAAAACCTAAGGCTTCAGTTAGCCAGAATCACTTTTTGGTCAGAAGTACATATGAAAAATCATGATGTTTCTATGGCTTTAATTAGCGTGAAACGTAAGACGGTGTCGCAATTTGCAAACTACGTCAAAGAAAGCTATTTTAAAACTACCTGAAATAACCAATTTTAATTATTACTAAGCTAAAATAAAACAACTCAGAAGTCTTTGGAAATATGAATGAAATTATTCAGTACTGTAAAACGAGGTGAATAGGTTAACTTTTCATGTTCAAAGACGTGTATCTCCTCAACCAATTGATGTAAATTGATGAAACAATAGCCATTTTGTGTGTCTTCATCTGTAGTTTTGAATCTGATATTTGGCTCTCTCTTTATTGTATATGACGAATTTTAATAATTTTTTAAATACTCTGATTCTATTGTTTTGAAGGCCAGGGTGAATAGGATCAGCCATAGTATTTTCCCAAATTATTCCATTAAGATGCTTGTTTTGTAATTAGGATCACTGGATTATTAAAAAAATAAAAAAAAGATGATAGCCACATAGAAAAAAGAAGTCTACACATGATTAAAATTATTTTATTGAAAAAAGAAATAAATTTTATGTAGAAAACTTAAAATAATGCTACAACTTATTCTAAAAACATGGAACCCACATAAAAGGTGTGTTGACCCCTTTGAATGTTAGCGACTTTTATCTTCCTCTCCATTTGTATTGGGGTCACTTCACATATATTGTCCACGTCTGGGAAAACAAAGACAGTGTTCTTTTTCCCAACCCTTTTCTGAAGGCACTTAACAGTCATTGCTTACTCAGTTACAGTGACAATTGTGCCTATGAATCTCCTGTTATTCTGTGGCTACAAGCCAGACTCGTAAAAGATTCCCAAGTCACCAGGAAATGTAATGTTGTAACCAGCCTGCAACATAACAGGGCTTGTACCGGTATTTTATCAGTGATCAAGGCTGGTATGGTCACAAAATGTATAAACATATGATTTAATTCTTACTTTTGAGAAGGTGAGATAGTCTCCCTCATGACTGTGTCACACTTGCTAATTCCATCTTCTATCATAGCCAGCAACTTCTCGAAAATACGTTGCATCAGTTAAAACTCAGCCCGACTGTCACTGCTGTTCTCAAATATGGAATGAGTTGGTTGGCATTCATGAGCAGCTGGAAATTGCCCTGACTACTGTCAAACAATTGGCAGCTGCTACGAATTGTTGTGTGCCTGTGGAACCTGTACCAAAAGTACTATCAGCTCCTGTGGTCCCTGTCTCCTCTGCAGAATGTACGGGATCTGTCATTACCCATCCACTTGGCTGCAAGTGGTATTTCAATAGCATAGCTAGGCATCCTGTACAGGTTGGACAGGGACCAAAGAGGACTCAGCATGTGGTACTGATCCCCCTAATTACCAAGTCTGAGGTGCTGTCTTTCACTGAAACTGAGCCAGCGGGACTTACTACACCTGTTTTGAGTGTCAAGAGAAGGCAAACGCTAAAGGGTAGAGGGTCTATTAATTGTTGGCAATTCAAAAGTATGGGGAACGAAGGTACCCCTTAAGGAAATGCCAGCAAGGGACAGGAAAGGGCACCAATTACTCTCAGTGTGTATGTCTGTGCCTAATTCAACATGTTGTTCAGGCTATCCCAGCAAGCATTGAGGGAACAGAGTGCAACCATTGAGGGTTGGTTCAAATGGCTCTGAGCACTATGGGACTCAACATCTTAGGTCATAAGTCCCCTAGAACTTAGAACTACTTAAACCTAACTAACCTAAGGACATCACACACACCCATGCCCGAGGCAGGATTCGAACCTGCGACCGTAGCAGTCCCGCGGTTCCGGACTGCAGCGCCAGAACCGCTAGACCACCGCAACCATTGAGGGAACAGAGTGCAGATTGTGGCACACGTTGGAACAAATCTATCATCTGGGCTGCGAGGTCATACTTGGATCATACCAACGACTGGCAGAGAAGGTTAAAAAGACCAGCTTTGTGTATGGAGTTTCAAAAACGCATTGTCTCCAGAACTGATCATGGCCCTTTGGTTCTGAATTGAATGGAAGGACTGAACAGGAGACTGAACGTTCTGTGACATGCTAGGCTGTGACCCTTCTTGGACTTGTGCCATACGGTAGAGAAGTGTAGGGACCCACTAAATTGGTCATGCATGCACTACACATCAGAGGCTGCTACTCAGGTAGCAGATTGTGTGTGGAGTGCACGCAAGTTTTTTTACATTAGGTGACTCTCCATCCAACCAGGTAACATTAGCTGTAGGAAAGCCAGAAGTTTCAGTGTAACATCAAAGGAAATACCTCCTACAGGCGAGAGTATCAAAATCCTTATGGTTAACTGCTGAAGCATTTGCAACAAAGTGCCAGAGTTTGAAGTGCTCCTGAAAGGCAGTGAAGCTCACATAATACTAGGAACAGTAAGTTGGTTGAAATCTGAAATGGACAGCAGTGATATTTTTGGAGATAATTTAAGTGTATATCAAAAGGATAGGCAAATGGGAAATGGAACTAATTTATTTGTTGCTCTAGACAAGAAACTCAAATCCACCAAGACAGAGACTGAAGCTGCATGTGAGATTGTTTGGGCAAAACACAGTACCAAGGGTGGGCATAAAATGATAATTGGATCTTTCTATTGACCACCAGACTTTTCTCCTGATGTAACCAAAATTTTAGAGAAAACGTCAGTTCACTTGTACGCAAGTTCCCTAATCACACTGTAATCATTAGTGGAGACTTTAATCATCCAACAATCAACTGGGAAAATTACAGCTTTGTTAGTGATGGGTGTGGTAAGATATCCTGTGAAACATTACTAAATACTTTCTCTGAAAACTACAAAGAACAGGTAGTTCAGGACTCCACTCATGATGGAAATATAATTGGATCTAATGGCAAGAAACAGACCTTAAAACAAGCAGAAAGACATGTATATTCAGTAAACTACATAAAAATTAATAATGTCATTTCTCAATGAGGAACCTGGAACAGGGCAGGAGCATTTAGAGGAACTAAGGCTCAACTTTAAAGGAATAGTTGACCACGCATTGGATAGGTATGTACCCAACAGAGAACAGTTTGTAATGGAAGGGAACCTCCATGGTGTACAGACACTGTAAAGAAATTTCTAAAGAAACAGATACTAATGCATAATAGGTATAAAATTAAGTGTAGGGCTATTGATTGAAAGATGCTGTGTGAAATGCACTTGGATATCAAGAGAACTGTGTGTGAAGCCTTCAATGACTACCATAGCAGAATGCTGTCAAATAATCTTTCACAAAACCCAAAGAAATTCTGGTCATATGTAAAAGCTGTTAGTGGCACCAAAGTAAGTATCCAATCCCTATCGAATGAGACAGTAACTGAACTTGAGGGTAGCAAAGCAAAAGCTGAAATGCTTAACTCTGTTATCAAATGTTCCTTTGCAAAGGAAAACCCAGGAGAACTGCTCCAGTTCAGTCCTCATACCACTGAAAACATTAGTGGAATCAGTATGCTCCATGCCAATCAGCATGGATTCTGATAACATCACTCATATGAAACCCAACTCTCACTTTTGTCACAACATACTGAAAGCTTTGGATCAAGGCATTCGGGTAGATTTATTTCTGAAAAGCATTAGACTCAGTATCACACCCACACTTATTGTCAGAAGTACGATCATATGGGGTCTCAAGTGGAATTTGTGACTGTATTGACGACCTTTTGATAAGGAGGACACAGCACGTTATCTTGGAACGAGTCATTGTCAGTTGTAGAAGCCACTTTGGGTGTGCCCCAAGGAACTGTGTTGGGACTCTTGCTGTTTATGTTGTGTATTAATCATCTTGCAGACAATATTAATAGTAACTTCAAACTTTTTGGAGATGAGGCAGTTATCTATAATGAAGTACTCTCAGAAAGAAGCTGCATAAATATTCACTCAGATTTTGGTAAGATTTTGAAGTGATGCAAAGGTCGGCAACTTGCTGTAAATGTTCAAAAATGTAAAGATCTACATTCACAAAATGAAAATCTTAGTACCCTATGACTATACTATCAATGAGTCACAGCTGGAAGCAGCCAACTCATACAAATACCTGGGTGTATCACTTTTTAGGGATATGAAATGGAATTATCACATAGGCCCACTCGTGGCTAAGGCAGGTAGCAGACTTCAGTTTATTGATCGAATACTGTGGAAGAGCAATCAGTCTACAATAGAGATTGCTTAAAAAGCACTTGTGTGACCAGTTCTAGAATATTGGTCAGGTGTGTGGGTCCCGTACCAAATAGGACTAATGGGGGATATTGAACACATACAGACAAGGGCAGCATGGATGGTCACAGGTTTGTTTGATCCATGAGAGAGTGTCACAGAAATACTGAAGAAACTATGCTGGTAGACTCTTGATGATAGACATAATCTGTCCCAAGAAAATTTACTAACAAAGTTTGAAGCACCAGCTTTAAAATGATCACTACAACCCACTATATATCACTCACATAGGGACTGCAAGGATGATGGATGGATGGAGAGGGTTGCATGGGTGCACGACAGCAAGGTCTTCAGCGCCCGCTCAATAACAGATTGAGACTGGTGTCAAGAAAATACATAGAACAGGAGGATAAGATAAAACAGAACGTAAAATACAGGTAAAAAGGTTGGAAAAAATGTGCCTACCCACACCGAAGTGTGGGATGAAGCATACCGTCAGCAGTAAAACACGGACAACACAGGAAGAAAGAGGTAGAGGGAGCTAAAACAATATAGCAGATGGAAGTGGCTGGCTGATGGCAAGGAAGAAAGGGAGGAGCCAGCCACTCTGCAGTACACTAAAACCAACAGCCTAAAAGTTTAGGCCAGAGTCCAGACACATCACAAAACTTTAAAACTCTAGATACAAGCATCTCATCATTAGCTAAAATACAGAGCAGATCCACCATCAACTTGTGCTTCTGCCCTTGCATCACAGTATAAAATGCAGTCTGCTAAAATGTGGCAGACAGAGATGGACACACCACAAGCATCACAAAACGGGGGATTCTCCTGCCATAATAGAAAGCTATGTGTGAGAGGGCAGTGCCCGATCCGAAGATGTGTGAGGGTCACTTCTTCCCACCTCAGCAACCGGCAGGAGGAACGCCACGGCCGAGTTGTTGACTTCACTAACCGCAGTTTATTGGCTGCCACCGCCAGCCATTCTTCCTCGCACAACTGCATGCACTTCTTGCGGAGTGCAGAAATGACAGACTGCAAGGGAATAGGACAGTGAGGATAAGATCAGAATAATTACAGCACACACATAGACACTCAGAAATCATTCTTTCTGTGCTCCATTCTTGAATGGAATGGGAAGAAACCCTAATAACTGGTACATTAGGATGTACCCTCTGCCATGCATGCCAAGATGGTTTGCAGAATACAGATGTAAATGTAGGTTTTTGCTGTAGTTAAGTTATTTGGAAACGAATTGACCCAGAAAAGTCTGACAAATATGCAGCTCATCAAAGGTTATTTGTTTGTTTGTCTTGCATGAGTTTTGTTCTTCACTTGATTCTTCAAATCGACTTTGAAAAGTGACTGATGAAACTTGATCCAGACATCTTCATTCACATATGTTCATCCATCGTTGAAAAATTTCACACCAATTTCTCACCTTTCCTTCAGTCATTGCTATATCACTGTATACTTCCTTTATTCGACAATAAATTTCTGCGGATTTCAACTTCAGAGCATTCAAAAAACTGAGTAACTCCTCAGATGTGGCGTTCTTTCATTACATTTTAAATAATCATAAAATGCACAATAACCTGTTCAACTGGCAGTCATACTAGACTGAGACAAGATGTCAAGGGAGGAATTCAAGACAGGATAGAAGCACAAATCAATCTGTAGGAATGTGCAAATAGATCATTACTTCATGTATTCATTAATTCTACAATATTCATCCTGTATTACACATCTACAATACTAACCATAAAAATCAACATGTGAGGAAGTCTTGCTCTCCAAGGTCAAGTAAATACAATTTAAACAGTCTTTTTTTATTTTACAGCATTGAAATTGTATACATTACAGCAAATAACAATACGAAAGTAAATAATAAATGGTAATAGCGTGGAACAGCTTGGTGTCAAACTCATATTTTTCCTTCATCAATATCTCCTCAAGCCTTCTGAGACTCTGGATCCAACAGCTTCACAGGTATCTCACCCATAAAACTCTCAAGAAGCCTCAGATGGCACAATTTCTCGTGCTTCAAAGAAGGCTGCCATCAAAGCACTGATTTGAACATTTTCACTTGTGCCAGTAGCTAGCCTGTATTCAATATCTGCCATTTTTATTAGCAAAGTATTTAGTGCTGAAGCTGGAAGTTCAACTGGAACCAAAATAAGTTGTAAATTAGAAACAGAGCTTAAATACCTACACAGCGATCTTAGACCTATAACCTAGGAAACATTTATAAGGGCAGTCAGAGCACAATTTTTCATCTACAATATTCATGAATCACATAAATATAAGCAGATTATCAGTGCAACCATACCAAATCCACGCTTCTCAGATGACAGTATTGGGTAATTGACGAAAACATAATCCCTATACAGCTATAAAATATTCTATAGAAGTGAAACAGTTTCACATATCTGATTTCAGGGGACATGAACTATGAACTGGCTGGACGGACTTCTCCCTAAAAACTTATCTCCCCCCCCCCTCCCCCATATCTGTGAGAATAACCTCAGGTGAATCTCTCCCACACTAGTTTGAAAGAAAAAAAACACATAAAATAAGAAAAGGCAACCCACTCACCGAGAGTGGATTGTTGCATGAAGCACAGAAACACAAAACAGGAAACAGCATTGACACTAGCTTTTGAGCTTTCCAGCAATAGTATGCAAATCCACATGCACAACCACTCAGACACCCATAAGCAACATCCCATGGCCTTGGCAGGACTAATTGTTTATACTTAATTATTGAAGTAGTTGCCTGAGCTGATGGAGGTGGTAAGAGGGTAATGATGGCTGCAATGAGGGAGCAGTAGGGAAGAGGCAGGTCTTTGGTCAGATGAGCTCACAGGTGCTCAAAAAGGGCGGGAAAGGGGGGGGAGAGTAACATGAACATGAAGAGGCAGAAAGGGAGAGGGGAGTGGGAGTGGTTGAAAAAGGAGGTAGGAGAGGGAGAATGCCTGCATGAGGAGGGTGAGAGGGGAAGAGTTGTCGGAGAAGGCAGAGCATGGTCTGTACAGAAAAGGAGTTGTGTGGACAGAAGAGGGAAGGGAAAAAGGCAAGGTGAGGCAGTGGGAACAGGTCAGCAGAGCTTACAGTGGGAACAGGTCAGCAGAGCTTAGGGCAGATGCACTGCGAGAGAGCAGGATGTGATGTAAGAGACAATCTCCATGTGTGTAGTTCAGAGATACTTTGTTCCGAACTCAGTATTTTTTTCATCTTGTTGTGTGGCTGTGGAGTCACCTGTCCAAGGACCTGCCGCTTTCCTACTGCCCTGTCCACATCTCCAACAGCTCAAGCAACTGCTTTCAATAATCAAGTATCAGTAATTAGTCTTGTCATGGGCTCAGGAATGTGCATTTGACTGTCTGTGTTGTTGTGTGTGTGAATGTGTGTACTACTGCTGTAAATAAAGCTAGTGCTTGAAAGCTAGTGTGAATGCCGTTTTCTGTAATGTGTTTCTGTGCTCCATGCATCAATCTGCTTTAGGTGAGCGGTAAGCTTTCCCTTGTTTTACATATTTCTAAAGAGAAATTAGACAATGTTGTCTTTAGGAGCTCAGTCAATCAAAGGCATTTTTTCAATTACATGGCTTGTGAGTGATGAACACAAACCAAATTTTCATGAGAGTATTACACAAGAGACACAATTATCTTCTTCAGCATGGCATAGCTTGAACTGTCAATAAAAACAAATAAAATTCTTTTAGCAAATTTATTCTGTAAACCAAACTTTGAGATCTTTAGTACACATACATCTCCAAGTTCAGGTATTGTGTTTAAAGTAAAGTACTGCACCACATAAGAATTAATGCAATATTTGAGAGTTGCCATAAGATCAAAGATCTGCTGAAGTCCACGAAGGATTCCATAGATGCTCTCCACAATATGATCAATGTTACATGCAACTGGAGCCAAACAGCACACCAGCAACAGCTGTAACACCACCTGGACTATTGCTGGCCCACAAATTTTCAAGAAGCCTGTATGGTTGCCAGGCAGCCATGAATGCTGCAGCAGAAAATAATGGAGGCCACTGAAAGATGCTGACAGCCTAGCTGCCAGCAATCCCAATCCAATGACTCCTTGTGTTCTGACTAACTAGCAGCTCCTCATGAAGTGGACTCACCCATGTAAACAATCAACCACAAGAGTAGAGGAATGGAGCATCTACCTATTTCAGCAGGAAGCACAGACCATGGATACAAGTCGCAGAATCACTGTTCCTGACAATCTACCATCATAGAAGAGGCTACAGTATTCCATATGACCAATGTTCTGCAACAGGCTTTTACGCTTTGACCTGATCAGTGACATTCCATTATTGTGACTATGCATGTCACATGACAATCAAAACAGGATGATAGACAGGGTGTCCCATAAGGAATGGTCAGTATTCGGTGACACAATAGGAATGATCATTTGAAGCAAAAAACTTCATATGGACAGTGGCCTATTCTGAACGATTTCCGAGATAGAGAACATTTAATGTACAGTGTTATTTATTTTCTGCATTATTCAATACACTGTCACATAAACAACAGTAAACACAATAATATGCACTTTACAAAGCATCAATTGCAAAATACGTATTTTCAACACATTCACCTCTAAGAATTATAGCATACATCACATTACAGCTGTTGTACAGTTCACAATAATTGTTCAAAAATCCCACTATCACCTTGAATGCATTTGTGAACTGCTGGGAGAACATGTTATGTTGCTTGTCTGAGTGCCTCTACATATTACATAATGAGACGAGTTGCATCCATGATGTGACCAAGCAGTTCAGCTTTCATATTCATGTTTCATTTGTATATCTCAGACTTCATTCAACACCATAAATGAAACTCTAATGGCGTAAGGTCTGGTGATCTCTGTGGCCAATTAAATGTACTACCATGACTAATCCAGCGACTAGGGGAAGTGTGGTTGAGGTTTTCCCTCATACGTCTCGTAAAATGTGGAGGAGCTCCATCATGGTGGAAATACATTGCAGTCTGTGTGGCAACGGAAAATCATCAAGGTGTTCAGTACCAAACATGGCTCGAAAAACTCTGAAATTGGTTTCCACTTTAGTGAGTCGCCTTTCCTGTGACCATTGATGATTATTAGATGTAGTATTGACTCCAACCTATGTAAATATGGCTTCAATAGTGATCAGTGGAAACAAGTGACGATTTTCATTTAACCAGTGACAAACTGCAAGTCATGTGACATGGTCACCATGTGAAGACTGTGGATACACTATTGTAAAATGGGTACAAGTTTCCCACTCATAACATTTTGTGGGACATTATGTGTAGAAAGTCATTGCGTGCAGGGTGTACCATTTCAACAATGTCTTGCTGTCTCTGTACAGGTTGTTGAACAACATGTTCAGAAGAAAACTGGGGACTTGGAAGAATATCTGTCTCATACAATGTGCTGAAAACTATGGTAAAGACTCTATGATCAGGAATTTGATGTGTCGGAAAGCACCAACAGTATTCTTTGATAGCAGCAGGAGCTTTCATCACAGAAGCCACAAACATACACCATATATGCATAGTCTTCATTAGTGTTGATGTGTGTGGTATTTTAGCCAGTGTATATATGAATTAAGTAAACTGATGCTGCTCTCTGATACAGGCTAAATCCTGTGCACTACTTCACTCACAACGCACCATGAAGAATGATGCATTAAAACGGTTTACTTTAATGGCAGTAAGACAACCTAAGCTAAGAGACTGAAAGCAACGAAGTAGATTGGGCTAAAATAAAACATTAGAGGTTGGTTGGATAAAATACAAAGGTGGGTGTCACTAGCCCAAAAACAAAAGTACTTTTCAGGATAGGGTATATGTCTATAAGAAGTTTCTTGCTTCAAATTAGTGTTCCTGTCATATCCCTGAAGATTCACCATTCCTCCTGGGACACACTATACAGGAAAGATCATTCGCAGAAAGCTCCAGTTCAGTTGCCCTCAAGAGGACCTAAGAAAGACATTCAAAACATCTGTTTTTATAGTACTTTTTAATTCCAGATTGATACAGCCAAAAATGCACTAAAAAAATTTAAAAAGATGCTTTTGTCTCTTTACACTTTTGTACTTTACAGTCATGACCAAAGCTTATGGCATTCACTGATATTTCTTTATATAAAATTAAATTTATCAAATATATTGTGTTTAAAATTCTGTGTCTTATTTCCACATAGATCCTTGTTCACAATGTAATCATTTTAGATCTGGCACAACTCTTTCTATTTCCTTGACACCTACCTGACATTAATACATGGGAAATTAGGGATAAATGTGCTCTCCACATGATCATTGCAGATGGTAGACACACTCGGATTATAGAAGGGAATCACTTGCATCCTTTTCATAGGAATCATCTCAGAATGTCCCCGAGACAATTTAATGACATTATGGACACACTATCCCACTTGTCTGGACAGATCTGAACCATTTTCTTTCCAAATGCAAGTCTAGTGTCTCGGTCATGCTATTATTAAATTACTGTGGATCTTTTACATGTCACTACCTCAGATTCTTCCACAAAATCCTGCTATAGATCACAGTGTGTCAATTTTGACAGTAAGGTGCTATGCCACTTTAAGCAACTATACAGAAAAAATTACTGTAACTGGACTGTGCCATATATTGTTGGCTGGCATGGAGAATATTGAGAAATGAATGATAAAAAAAATGAAGAAAAGACATTTGTAATTGGTGGTCCCAAATCTCTTATTTATTTATTGAATGACTAGTTTCGGGCTTTGCTCACTTTCAAAGGTCATGTATTTTGTATATGGAATATACATGGCATGGTTGCTTCTATTTAATTCATCAAACTTTAGAAGTAGCTCAAATCTGCATTACAACATGTCACAATTGTAGTATGTCTATGTATGAGCATAATTCTCTTAATTGTGATACCCTCACTACCCAATTTCTGTTGTGCCAACAATCAGACCTTTGCTTTGTCGACGTCGATATATGTATGTCGACGTTGCGCCAGCAGAATGACAATCAATTACTCTTAATCAAGAATGATGACGCCTTCCAAAGATAGACATACCGTCGGCATCACGTGACGAATGGTGGTGCCCTCTATGCGCTCTATAAATGGGAGAGTACCTGGAGCCTCAGTGGCAGTAGCAGGACGACCTCAGAAGATGTCTCCCGCAGATAGAGACGAAACATTAGGTGGAAATTTTATACGTTGACCACGGCCTCTCAGCCCGGACGTTTTAACTGAAAACTTTTGAAATGGTGGGCTGTTATTCTGTGGCTACAAGCCAGACTCGTAAAAGATTCCCAAGTCACCAGGAAATGTAATGTTGTAACCAGCCTGCAACATAACAGGGCTTGTACCGGTATTTTATTATTGATCAAGGCTGGTATGGTCACAAAATGTATAAACATATGATTTAATTCTTACTTTCGAGAAGGTGAGATAGTCTCCCTCATGACTGTGTCACACTTGCTAATTCCATCTTCTATCATACGCAGCAACTTCTCGAAATTCTTGCGAATCTTCGAGCCTCAGTTCTTTCATTAGCAGTGAATACAGTCCCCTGTCTTTGTCCCTTCTTTTCAGCCAAGGTCGAAACCAAGAACATATGGCTTTTCGTTTTTGTCTTCGTTCTACTCTAATCAGAAGGTTTACTGTCACTGTCAGGGCAATAGCTCCAGAAAAGAGTGGATCCTCCATGTACAAAATGCTGTATAAATATCAATTTAGATATACATATACCTTTGTAATGAAGTGTCATAATACAAAACTAACTGTTGAGTCTGTAATTCAGAACAGAAGTAACCATCATAAAAGAATAATTACAACAAAACTAATGAAAAAAAATTCTTGTTAAATAGAAACCTGAGCTCAAAGAATTAATTTGAACGAATGATGTTCCAATATATCACAAGGTCTCCCTTGAGTTTCACACAGTAGAATGAACAACTTTACAAGAGATCACACAGTTCTATTTGTGTTTTGTACGTTGTTACCATCTATAATAGGGGCTTAACACTGAATTCCTTGAGCCTCCTACAAGTATCCTTATCCATTCCCAAAATCTGCACATCTCACAGGTGCTCTATGACAGTGTTTGGTGCTGATCCAAGCAATCACCTGCCATCAGTTTGTCTTTCTATGTTTCCTCCTATCCATGTGGAAATAGCAGACTGATCTGACCCCCCACCCCTCTCCTTTAAGTTCTAATATGCTTCCTACAACCTAAGCTAGGACATGGCAGTAAGCACCACATGTACAGCCTACAGGTGGGAATGTAAACACAGAACATCAACTTTGTGATAAACATTACTGCCAGAGGCTCATTTGAGATGAAAACTGCAAACTATGGGAGACCATATAATGTACAAATGCCTTAGTCTGATGAACAGATTTTTCGTACTGTGAATGAAACTTGATCAATTAGTACAAAGACAACTGCAAGAGGGGAAGGAGTTAATCACATGACAATCTGAAACATTTTGCACGTAAATCTTCTGTACCCAAACACCTTCAATGAGTGTAAGATTACATGAGCCATATGTTCAACCATCAATAACTTTCTGTTGACACTGATGAAGGTCCTATCATGTGAAAATCCAGCTTCAAGTATTGTATCAATCAAGCTGGGGCATATGAAAACCCTAATGAAGTGAGGCAAGACAATTATCAAAAGAAGTTCAGCCTCAACAAGTGGGATGGAATCATTCGTGATCATCTCACTGGTCCCTACTTCTTTCCACAACATCTTACTGGAAAAATGTATCAACAATTTTCTCAGACATCAGTTGTTTCGTTTCCTTTATGATGAACCTCTAGACATCATCCAATGAATATGGTTTCAGCATGATGATGCATCATCCTGATTTCCCTAAATCACTTGGGGCAAATGCTGGAATGGTTCCTTTGAAAAGGCACAGCCAATTTCCTTCTCCACCCTTCCCCAATCCGAGTGTGTGCTCCGTCTCTAATGACCTCATTATCAATGGGACATTAAACACTAATCTCCTCCTCATATTATTAATATAATTAAACTACATGCTAGTATACAGGTGCTAAAACATCATCATCTCTCAGATAACACACAAAATTGGTAACTTAAAGTTACTTACTTCTATGTACGAAGTGATGAACTTCTGTTAATACATCTTGTAGTGCCAAGCCCTTAGCCATTTTAATGTCCTTAAGTCCTGAGATCATTAAGGAAAGATTTATGTGGGATGTCCAGTATGAAAGGTGATGAGACACATATAACATAAGTTACTTAGTTCATTTTTAAGTTTAGGATGACAAAAGACAGAACTCATGAAAAAATTATACACTAGAAAATTCTTAATAGTAATGACAATCATGGATGGCTGAATACTGTATTGATCTTTATTATGCATCATGTAACTGGCCATGGAGGTTCCTCATTGTTTTCTGCACCATCTCAAGTGAGATATGTAAATTTGATCTTGATTTCATTGTTTTAATCCATTCAGTGTCCTTTGCAGAGTCTCACCAGAGCCAATTCTCAAGCTATTCCCATGAAGGTGAGAAAAAAATCATAAGCAGACAAATCTTAGCTTGAAGGCCAGGGAATTTCATAAAATCTAAAGATGACATGGTTACCAAACAATTTCTTCATCACTGGTGTTGTATACTTTGCAAAACTTGAATATAGAAACATCCTAATAGAAAGTAGTGTCATGAAACCATGGAGAGAAAAAAGGAAAGAAAGAAAGAAAGAAAGAAAGAAAGAAAAAGAATATGCAGGACATCAAAATTCTTAAACAGGATAACAGTCATTACAGCTCAAGCAGCAATCGGTATTGTAACTGTAAACTGTCAAAGCTGCGTTGGTAAAGTACCGGAACTTCAAGCGCTGACAGAAAGCACCGAAGCTGAAATCGTTATAGGTATGGAAAGCTGGCTGAAGCCAGAGATAAGTTCTGCCGAAATTTTTACAAAGGCACAGACGTGTTTAGAAAGGATAGATTGCATACAACCGGTGGTGGCGTGATTGTCGCTGTTAGTAGTATTTTATACTGTAGTGAAATAGAAGTGGATAGTTCCTGTGAATTATTATGGGTGGAGGTTATACTCAACAACCGAGCTAGGTTAATAATTGGCTCCTTTTACCGACCTCCCGACTCAGCAGCATTATTGGCAGAACAACTGAGAGAAAATCTGGAATGCATTTCACATAAATTTCCTCAGCATGTTATAGCCTTAGGTGGAGATTTCAATTTACCAGATATAGACTGGGACACTCAGATGTTTAGGACCGGTGGTAGGGACAGAGCATCAAGTGACATTATACTGAGTGCACTATCCGAAAATTACCTCGAGCAATTAAACAGACCGCTAAGGTCGCAGGTTCGAATCCTGCCATGGGCATGGATGTGTGTGATGTCCTTAGGTTAGTTAGGTTTAAGTAGTTCTAAGTTCTAGGGGACTGATGACCTCAGAAGTTAAGTCCCATAGTGCTCAGAGCCATTTGAACCAATTAAACAGAGAACCGACTCGTGGAGGTAACATCTTGGACCTACTGATAACAAACAGACCCGAACTTTTCGACTCTGTAGGCGCGGAACAGGGAATCAGTGATCATAAGGCCGTTGCAGCATCCCTGAATATGGAAGTAAATGGGAATATAAAAAAAAGGTAGGAAGGTTTATCTCTTCAGCAAGAGTAATAGGAGGCAGATTTCAGACTACCTAACAGAACAAAACGAAAATTTCTGTCCCGACACTGACAATGTTGAGTGTTTATGGAAAAAGTTCAAGGCAATCGTAAAATGCGTTTTAGACAGGTACGTGCCGAGTAAAACTGTGAGGGACGGGAAAGACCCACCGTGGTTCAACGACCAAGTTAGGAAACTACTGTGAAAGCAAAGACAGCTTCACTGCAAATTTAAACACAGCCAAAACCTCTCAGACAAACAGAAGCTAAACGATGTCAAAGTTAGCGTAAGGAGGGCTACGCGTGAAGCGTTCAGTGAATTCGAAAGTAAAATTCTATGTACCGACTTAACAGAAAATCCTAGGAAGTTCTGGTCTTACGTTAAATAAATAAGTGGATTGAAACAGCATATCCAGACACTCTGGGATGATAATGGCATTGAAACAGAGGATGACACGCTTAAAGCTGAAATACTAAACACCTTTTTCCAAAGCTGTTTCACTGAGGAAGACCGCACTGCAGTTCCTCCTCTAAATCCTCGCACAAACGAAAAAATGGCTGACATCGAAATAAGTGTCCAAGGAATAGAAAAGCAACTGGAATCACTCAACACAGTCCACTGGACCTGACGGTATACCAATTCGATTCTACACAGAGTACGCGAAAGAACTTGCCCCCCTTCTAACAGCCGTGTACCGCAAGTCTCTAGAGGAACGGAAGGTTCCAAATGATTGGAAAGGAGCACAGCGACCAATGTACAAGTATCACACAAATACAAATCTAGTGCCACATGTACCCGTTACAAATTTGACCATGAAACAAACAATGTAAACTCCAGGTAGGAATATCAACAACATAGGAAAAGAAAGTTTGCTTATTGTAAAGAAGAAAACAAATCACATTAATTGTTCCATTACAAATTTTGCATTATACATACAGATGGTTGTCTTCCAAAAGTCTACATACATAAATAGTTTAAATAGATAAAATATATCAAAATAATACATATTGTTTGTTTAACCAACATGTTTTGTAAATAACAGTTACATAGTCCCACTAAAACAGTGTCTCATGGCACAGAACCATTACGACATCTCGACATGTGCAACCACCTCGAAATCACCTTGTCCTGTACTCAAAGTCCATATCCGTTCATGTGAGTCTTCTTCTTGTAAATCACAAAGGTCAAATACTAAAATATGCACACTCAAGCATTTTACATAACTCCACACAATTTTGCATAGCTGGTCATGCATGCTACATGAACAACTTTCTTTATATAGCACCCCTATGATTACACCAACAGTCATGTACGAACATCGTGACCTGACATAATTTACTAACTAGATATGCTAAACCAATCATAGATGCATGTAAGTGCTCTCCTAGTAAACACTGCTTCAGATTCAAACATCATGTTCTAACACATTTGCTGGCTTGACATGCATATCTAATTACAGATTACACTCAAATGATGTGATACCTACTACAAAGATCCCTCATACAAAACACTGTACTACGTGCCATACAGCACACAGTATTTCCAATTTATTTGCTGTGAGATCATCATACACTATTTTGGGTACCTAATTCAGTAATCAAAAACTGAAAAGACCATTACTCGTAGACTGCACGGGAAAAACTACACACACTTAACTAAAAACAAAATTAAAATTAAGAAATAAAATTTAAAAAATTAGGCCATTGTGTCCAGCCTCTGTGTATGAGCATTTTTGCATGTCATCTACACACACTATTTATAAACCATTTATACCTAGAGATCATGCCACATACACCTTAGCCCCTGTTAATACCCTTGCATTTACCATCTAGAAATAATCAGGAAATGGCACTGGCATCCCAGAACATGTAACTAAGTACATGCGTAGGTGTAGAGTGCTTATATAACAGTGATCTTGTCAATGTGAATTGTATTAAGCAGTTCAAGAAATCACAAAGACAGAGGTCAATATTAGCCCCAAGTCAGTATGGGGAGCTTGACTTTGGAACTCAAGCTTACATGAACATATATGGACATATATTGTAATACAACCATTACAAAGGCATGCTTATAAGTAATGCATCATTGTAAGCATACATAAAAAGAGAAAAAAAACCTACTCATAAATGCATTTATGGTAAAAGTAATAAGCTATTAAGCAATTTATAAAACTAATGTCAATTTATATTTATAGCTTTATATTGACTTGGTTCCAGTGTTTTTGCTATGCAACAACTGTATTTTTACTAATTCATTGTGTGTTTTTCCTCTGTTCTTTTAGGGCTATACTATTTGTCAGGAGTTGGTTCCTGTGGTTTTATGGCATGTGGGTTGCATTTGTGATCTAGACACTCTCAAAAATGTGCCTGGTAGATACGGCAACAAACGTGCTGAACTCACAGGTCTAGAATTTTTGGAAAAAATAGGATGAGAATTTTAGGCTTTTATAATTGCATGGTCATTGTTTTGGAACAACAATAGAGCATGGAAGGTCTATTCATGTGATGCAGAACCCATGTCAGGTATCAAAAGTCTAAAAGTAGCCTTCCCAGTGTGAAAGTTTGATGAACTAAAAGGTTGAATGAGGAGTTTGGGTGAAATTCATCATACTGAAAAAGGAGAAAACAAAAAATTGAAAATAAAAATACAAAAGGAAGAATTTTGTTGCAATCACTTCTCCAGCTGCTCACTGGTAGCAGTAACAATCAGAGCAGTCCATCACTTGGAAAAAAGCAGCAAAAAATTGTGCAACTGACAATGGAAAAAGATAACCAAGTGAAAGTAAGTGTCTTAATCTAGGGCCTGAGAACAAACGGTAAAGCATACAGAGGGATAAGCCAAATTTTGCATTGCTGGAGGTAAATACCAGAAAAATAATGCTGTATCCCTCCATACCCCTTTCCTGATTTTCTCCAATATGGAGTTGTACGGTACAATGGATAATTTGAGGTACACAGTTAAGTAAAAATGACCTGTAACAGGCTTATCCATCTCTGGTAATACCTACCTCTACAAGTAGATGTACAAGAACCACATAAACTGTCATCGATACACACATCTAAAAACTAATTGACTTTGCTTATTTTGACTCTATTAAGTTCTATGGTACTATACTCTGTTTTTAAAATGATATAATCAACTGAGACAGGCCTCTCAGCAGTAAGATTTCACAACCATGCTCTTGGTTCAATGGAACCAAGAGAAGGGTAGTGTCAGGTGGCCTGGGCAAGGAGAGAAAGAGAGGCGAGGAGCAAGAAGGGTAGCTGATGTCTCAGGAGGAGGCAACAGGTGTACGAGATATGAATGTAGGAGGGAAAGGCAGCAGATTCATGGAATATGAATGTGACACTTGGCCATCAGACTCAGTGAGTTCGTGCAGTGGACGATAATGATGATATGGGGGAATGAACTGGGAAGGGGTGACAACAGAGGAAGGGGAGATGCGGAGAAGAGGATGTGAGTGCAGAGATTTAGCGAATACTGAGGCCACGAGGGTCACAGGAACAGACAATATGATTTAAGGATAACTCCGAACTACATAACTTATACACAGTGGTGCTGGGGGGATGGATCCAGATGGCATGAGTTTGTGACACGGCCACTGGACGTGAGTATATTGTGCTCGGTAGTGTGTTCCACCACTGGGTGGGCAACTTTGTTCTTAGCCACAGTTCGACAATGGCCATTCATTTGGGTGAATAGTTGGTTGGTGGTCATGCCCACATAAAATGCCGTACAGGAACTGCAACACAGCTGCTTTCACATGTGGCCTCGACTCTGATGGTATAGGACAAGCCTGTGACAGGAGTAGAGTAGACCATGCTGGGTGAGTGAATTGGGCAGGTCTTGCACCTGGGTCTTCCACAGGTGTATGACCCATGGATGTGGCAAGGACTGGGAGTGGTTGTGGCATAAGGATGGAAATGGATATTGAGTAGGTTGGGTGGTCAGCAGAATATTACGTGGGTGAGTTGGAAAATATTTTCCCCTGTCGACTGTGGTCAGAGTTGTGTGTGAAAAGAAAAAAAGAGAATGAGACATTGAAGATAAGGCATATCTTTAATTTTCTACATAATTTCCAAGTACATTGAGACATTCCTCACACCTCTTTATAAGCTTCAAAAAGCCTTCCAAGAAAAAATCAGGGCGTTGCATACAGAAGAAGTGTTGAACAGCTTGTTTGACATCAGAACTGCTGCCAAAGCGCCTTCCGCTGAGAGTCTTCTTCAAAGCAGGAAACAGATGGAAGTCACTTGGTGCGAGATCCGGACTGTAAGGCGGATGGTGTAGGCACTCCCAACCAAGAGTTGCAATATGGTTTTGCGTTGCCATAGCCGTTTGTGGTCTCGCATTGTCGTCAAACAGCAGAACGCCAGAGCTGAGAAGGCCAGGCCGCTTTGTCCGAATCACCTCTTTCAGTTTCGACGGAGTGGCACAGTACCGCGCAGCATTGATGGCTGCTGCCTCCAGAAAGTCCAGCAGCAAAACTCCTTTGGCATCTCAGAAAACGGCGAGTAGCACTTTACCTGCAGACGGAGTGCTTTAGAAATGTTGCATGTGTGTCGGGGTCAGTTGGCGGGGCACCCATCGTGCTGACACCTTCCTGTATCGAAGAATATCATGGATGATCTTGTGAGCTCGCTCATGTCCAACTCCAAGTTCTGCCGCTACTCCATCGATGGTGATACGCCGGTTTGCTTTAATAATGTCATCCACCTTCCTGACATTTGAATTCTGCAGTGGCTGTGCGCGTCCGTCCAGCTGCACTTGCTGACATCCATCACTGAATTGCTGGCACCATTTGCCTCGACATCACACCTGACCCATACACCTCAACAAGGTGGTTATGAATTTCTGTGCCTGATACTCCACGTGCCCATTCATAGCGGATAACAGCTCTCACTTCCAACTCCAAAACACACCTTCTCTCCATAGCTCTGGGAAAAGACCGAGCAGCTGGCCTCTGCTTTGTGCAGGCACTGTGACAGCGCCATCTGCTTGATCGTGGTTGACCTCTACCCAATGGTGTATCGGTGTCTTGCATGTGTGCTTTCACCTGTCGTGTCATCTTTCGCCCATATCACACAGCTCTGCCCACAGTGGACAGGGGAAACTTATTTTCCAACTCCCCCTCGTACATCAGAAGGGGTGGGAGAGATTGTGTGTAGGATGTCCCTCAATTCTGAGCGTGAGGACACTTATCAACAGCAGAGTTAACCACACAGTGGAAGACATGCTACTGCGTGCAACATGCTTGATTTCAATGACTGCTTCATAATCGCAGCAAGATTTCACAAACATGCTCTTAGTTCAATAGAACCAAGAGAATCTGCTTTTCTGAACTATGTAGATGGGGATTATCCTTGCAACTCATCCTCCATTCCTGTAATTCTCCTGGCCTCAATTCCCACTAACCCTGGAGTGCCAGTCTCGCCTTCCTCTGTTCCATCACCCCTTCCCGATTCACTCCCCCAAGTCATCGTCTCATGTGCCCCACATACTGGTAATGCTGTCCAAGAGTGACATTCCTATACTACGAGTTATTGTGAATCCCTCGCACATTCCTACCTCATACACCAGCTGCTTCCCTCAGAGATGTGTCACCCTTCACCAAACCTTCCTTTTTCTCACTTCTGTGCTTGACACAATCTCTCATCTTATTCTACATACAGAACTGTGATTGTGTACTCAGCTATGTACTCAGCCAGCACTATGCAGCTGTGGGCACACACATGCACTAGCTCAAAAACAGATTTCATCTGAAAGGCTCTAAAGTTTTGCTTGTCAATGACTCAACACCTCTGCTTTTGTTGGGATGTTACTTTTCTCCTATATTATTTATGTTAATATTAATAAATGCTATTTAGTTAGCCAACTGTAGACAAATGTTCAAGAAATCACGAAGAACTGTTAATGTAAAACATTGCTAACCTGTAAATGTTGCAGACTTTGTTCCAATCAACTGGTCCTCATGACTAGCATTATTTTTGTAACAGACTCACCGAAAATTTTCAGTCAAATTTTTTTCTTTTAAGCTGCATAACATGCAAAATCCCAGCTCTTCCATGAGGTCCGTACATCTTGCACATAACAATAGCTCAAGGCAATCTATGTCAACTTTCAAGAGAGACTATAACATTACTGGAACAACAGATAAAAGGATACTCCTATAGCAGTCTGCAAATTCATCATTAAGCAGCCATTTCACAATATTTGCAATGTCATTTTTGAGAGGATGGCCAACACATGTATAGACATTGTCCTCGGTTACCTTCCCATATGCCATTGATGTGCTTTGTAATATGTTGAGAACTTTTCGCATATCACCTCCTGAAAGTGTTAATAATGCCTTCTTCCCATCCTCTGTACAGTCGACCCTGTGAATTCAAAGCACACAAACAAATAATGATATTAGCACTAACAGGATACGTTCCATTTACATTTTATTAACTACAGAAACTTATACAAAGTAAAGGAGAAAATTTCTAAGCCTGGCAGTGAAAGGTAGTTTGTATTAATTCACTGCTCCACTGGTTCTTGCAGAATATTTTACACATTACAACTGAAAAAGACACACAACACTAAAATGTTGTAGAATATTACACCCATGTCTTGTGTGTGTGTGTGTGGTTTTTTTCCCCTTTTCATTCATAATGAAAGATTGTTTCTTTACATAAAAAGTGCACTTATTTTGTAATTTAGTATCCTGTTAGATCAATAGACTTTGTCCAATGTTTTCCAAGTAAGTACATCCTGTAACTCAACTGCAAGGTCTGCAAAATACTCATCTATGGCTTCCATAAACTCTTAATTGAATCCAATAATTTTTGCAGCACTCATTTCTTTAGATTTGGGGACATGTTTAAGTCAGAGCCAATCTGATAAACCGGGTGAATGTGCACAGCCCATGTGCTTTAAATTCCTCACTTTCTGCAAATTTGAAACACAGACTGGTGTTACATAATTCCAAACAGAGAAATGGGACTTCTTGGTACCAGAAGTAGGGATCAATGGATGAACATCAGACAAACCTCCACGTGTGAATTTGTTATGCCTCCAGATGGATGTTAAAGAGTCTTGTTACCAGCACATGCATAAGTTAACTGAAAAATGTAATTCTGCCTGCTTTGCACTTAGAATTTTCTCTATGTTGACTAACTGATAAGGCTGCTAGTATACTATCGTATCTATTATATGGCACAATCTTCTGGTCAACTAAGCAGTGTTCTATAGATCTATATAGTAATTGTTGACAACCAAACAAATTACAGAAGCCTGTCCATAGATCCCATTAAGGAGGAGAATCTTCAGGGGTATGGAATGAGTCATGCTACATATTAGCAAAAGATAAGCAACTCACAGAAACTTAATATGTGAATTGTATTAACAACAAACTAATGTACGGTAAGACAGGAAAAGATCAGACACAGGGATAACTTCAGAGGTCACTGAACGCAAGCTTTTACTTCGTGCGTGCATTTTGCTGTTTACATCTTATATACTGTTATATATACTGTTAAGCAGATTCAAACATACATTGTTGCCCTTGGAAGTTGAGACTGCAGTCTGTAGCAGTTTTCAGTGCTGTGTACAATTACTGTTAGTTATCTTTACATGAATACTTTCGTCACAGTACTAGAAGAGGAAAAAGAGGTAAGCATAATTTCCTTACTTAAATGTTGAGAAGGAAATGTGAATGTAATATGGCTGCGTATCTCACTTGCACTAATGCCTGGTGTACTGTTTACAGATATCTACACACATAGAGAGAATTTTGGACAATGCCACAGCATTATAACAGGAGGCTTGTTGCACTTCTGAGGTGCAATTATGACCCTTCAAAATCCTGAAAAGGCAGTTGCCGCTATAGGATCAACAAAACTGTCATACAGAAAGGCGTTCAGCAAATTTAACATACCGCTTGAACTTCAGAGATACAAACATGATTAGAAGGAAACATCAAAATAAGCAGCTTATCAGAATCATTAATGACGTGGGTGAAAAAGAAGTGGGAGTCAGATTTCTGGGTCCATATCAAGGCAGCAAATCTGTATTTATTTTTCTTGAGATTCCAGATGATGTTATGGTACATAAACACCAAATTGCCTGAGTGTTGCTACTCCTAGAGAAGAAAATGAGAAGTTTTTATTCAATGAGAACATACTGAAAACTTATGATTTATAGTTTGAGTAGATTGTCATTACTAATCAAATATTTTCTAAATACGTTTGCCAAAGTTTTTAATGTAGTACATGTTTCCTGAAGACATGTAAAATATTTTGTAACCACAAGTAAAGTATTTTCTACACATATAAATGGAATTTCTGAATATGTGTATTTTTTAAAAAGACAATTAAGTGTCCAGAATTACATTAAGAGGGAAATATAGAACAATGGCTTGAAATTCAATGCGTGTCCAAAATTAGACTATCATATGGAGTAATACTGGACAGTTTTATTTGATAGGATCTGGTTACATAAATAATATTTTTGGTTCACATTCTTTGATCATAGTATTCTTCAATGTCACCCCACAATTTAAATTCAATCAAGGTGTCAGATATTCTGCCAGATATCAATGTCATTCTTGCATGATATTTCAACAATGTGACTCATTATCTTCATCAGGTGCTACCTGAGACTGCTCATCAGTGGAATGGGCCACCACTCCATTGTCAATGCCAAGGGTTCCATTTGCAGTCTGCTCCCAGCATACTTAGGCATTCCCTCTTTGCCCTGAACGCCTGTCTATGGTTTCTGTTTTCAGTCTTCTGCGTTTCCAGATATTCTCTCTGCAGTACGCTCCCACTAGAAACATTCTTAGGCATTCCTTCCATGATTCGATGCACCAGGCCAAGCACTGGTGTTTTGTCTTCCTTCCCACGCACCCGTTTGCGTGCTGGTATCCCATTTTCAGTCTAGTGTGGTTCCAGGTGTTCCCTTTGTGGTTTGCTCCCACTGTAACTGCCCTGCGACGTTCCAGCTTCAAACTGGTCCACCTGGTGTTCTATCTGGAGTTTGTTTCTCTAGTCCACACCCATAGTTGCTCTTTGTATGGAGCTCTACTGCTGCCCCCGTTGTGGGTTCTCAGATTGATGATTCATTAGGTTATTTGTCATCTGTATCTCCATAGACCCATTTATAACATTGTCCCACTATCTGGCGTCGGTGTCAGAATCCTCATTTCATTGAAGTTCATGCATATCTTTTCCCATTTAATATTCACTGAGTTGATATTGCAGTTTCTTCCGAACGAATCAATGTTATCACCAACTCCT
Organism: Schistocerca cancellata; assembly: GCF_023864275.1. Taxonomy (NCBI): domain Eukaryota; kingdom Metazoa; phylum Arthropoda; class Insecta; order Orthoptera; family Acrididae; genus Schistocerca; species Schistocerca cancellata. The sequence goes on from NC_064626.1 coordinate 888,482,213, forward strand.
GTGATGGAATGCACATACAGGGATGGCAGAGTTAAGACTTCTGAGACACCTAAATGATATTAGAAAATGCATTTAACCATCAACCATTTTATTTAACCAATATATTATCTACCAGTTTCCGTCACAGACCATCCCCACTGTATGTCTGTCAACATCAAAATTGTGCAGAGCAAAAATTGAAAAAATCTGAAAAAGTACAAAGTACACGAAAATACACTGTATTTTCTAAAGTACTTAATGGCTGTTGGTTCTCACCTGATGGAAACATTATCTGGGTGACAGCCTACCATAAAATTTGTGAACTGACACAGCAGATCAGTCTAAATGCCTTTTCTAGGCTAAGAATATTCTTGGAGAGTGCACAAAGTTGCCCCAAAATATAACACCATACAAGAGAAAAGCAAAGTAAAGAAGCTCCCAGTGCCACACAGAGTGGAGATTATTCTTATAGTGCAGACAGCAGAATTCAGTTTCTCCACAAGATCTTGAATGTGATACTTAAAAAAAATTTCAATTACCATCAGTCAAAATAGTGACTTTACGGACTGACAGGATACATTGGAACAGAAAAATCATTTTTACAGGACTCCCACCTAAAAACTGTATGCACTGCCTTTTGTTTACGCAATCATCTGTTCTCTGCATCAACTTGCTGACATTACCAATTACCCTATTGGCTGCACAACATATATTATGTTCCACGGTTTTCACAATAATACTGAGTTGTCAGCAAAGAGAATTTTTTGTGTGAGATCATTAATACATATCAAGAAAAAGTAATGGATCAACAACAAAACCTTGTGGCATCCCCACTTTACATGAATCCCAGACATATTAACACCTCTTCCTGGTTTGTTGACAATGGAGGACAACCTTTTGCTACATACTTTCCAGCTACGAGGTGAATGACTGTTGAGCTGCTTCCCTGCTCCCATAATTTTATAATTCATGCCAAAGTATTGCATATTACACATAATCAAATGCTTTTTTATATCAAAGAAATTAGCTACTGTCCTCAACCTGTACTTCAGTCCTGCTAGTGTGAGGCACTAAATTGCATTTTCTGTGGCTCTCTCTTGCTGGAACCAAACTGCAAGCATGACAACAATTTATGTCTACTGAGATGTGCTACTACTCTTATAACTGACAGTAGCAATTTTCTTTAATTTATAATTCATCTGAAAATCATAACCAAAAATGAAAATGCAGTTGTATTACAAATTCATTACTGTAAAAAGTTAAATAAAGTTCTTAAAACACATTAAAAAAAAAGAAGTATGGAGAGTAACAAGATGAATACTTACTTCTCTTGTTCAATGACAAAATTAAGGCGTGACATGACCTGACTTGAATCCAGAGGACCAAACCTGAATCTTGTACATCGAGACTGGAGAGCTGGGATTATTTTGCCGAGATAGTTACATATAATGCAGAACCTCACATTTTCTGTAAATTTTTCTATGACTGTAACAATTAAAATTCTATGTTTAGTGACAAGGGGATGACAACTAAACTATAACTAACATGAAATACTGATTACAATTTGTGCTGGAGAATGATGAAGGTGCTTTTCAAATAATTTTTCCAAAAGTTAATTTAATCTTAAATTTGAGGTATCAAACAGCAGTTATAAAGTTTAAGCTGTATAAAACAGAAGCCAAAGCAACAGCTCACTTCGTCTCAGAGCATTCTGTGCATCATTTGTCATTGCATCAGCTTCATCAAGGATAATAAGCTTGTGCCCAGCACTGAAAATGGTTCTTGTACTAGCAAAACTGAGGATCTGCCCACGAACAATCCCAATTCCTCTGTCGTCTGATGCATTTAATTCCAAAACCTGGCCAACAAAGAAAGAAACAGAAATGAATCAACACAATGATTTAATTTTCAAATATGTAACAGAGTACTTCTCAAATCAAATTTTCATATACGGTAAATGTTTTCTACAAATACGCCATACACAAACTTAGTTCAAATATATAAAAAGTTGCAACTAGGGCAACTGAACCACCCTTCACTGTCTCCCAGTAGTAAGGTTGATAGTGCATGTACTCAATTAGGCTCAGTTTGGTGTTGTGTGCAACTGATAATTTACCACCCAGAAGGATCGCATAGGCTTGCTAAAATGCAATCTAATAAATTCTGGGTCTAGGTAAATCAAATCAAATGAAACGAAATGTGACATTTAAAAAGGCACATCTTTCCTGCATAGGCAGTATGTAATAGTAATTACCTCTTCCATAAGGTAATGTTGACTTGTCATTATCAAGCAACATCACCAAAAATAATCCTACATGTGGCAGATGACTACTACACTTGGTGTTGCGTCAACAACTTTTTATATCATCAAAGCTTACAGTAATAATGTCTGCACTCGTTAGGTGATGTTGCTTGATAAATGAATAGTGGGGTCAAAATTGGCCAGTTGGAAGTGTAATTACAACTAAATAGAGTCTATGCAGTAAACATGTTCCATTTAAAAAAGTTTACTCTAGCTGTGGAACCAAATCTGCAAAAAATATAACATTTAAAGTTTTGTAATTGGATAGATAAACATTTACTCACCAAGTAGCAACAGGACACACCTAAAATGAGGTTATAATTAGTCCAGCTTTTGGAGCCAGTGCCTCCTCCTTCAGGCAGAAGGTTTGAAGGGGAAGGAAGAGGGGTGAAGGAAAAGGTCTGAAGAGGTCTAGGAAAAGAGGTAGATCTCGGGAAAGTCACCGAGAACTGAAGGAGCCACTGGTTCCGAAAACTTGCCTAATTATAACCCTCTTTTATGTGTGTGTTTTGCTGCCACTTGGTGAGTAGATTCTTTTTTTTATCCAATCACATTATTTTGTCAAAAATTGACTGTTTACGGTGTAACATTTAAAGACTGCAGGGAAAGACATTTTGACAGCGCACTTCTCTCATAATGATGTGATGAATGGGATGTACAATGTGGCATTAGTGAATGTTTGTCAGTTTTGTGACAACAATGAGAGTGTCGTACTATTAGCATTCACTGTATATACATTTATATTAGTCCACATAAATGTTGTTGCAGATTACAGTACATCTCTCCAGACAAAAGTATATATTACAAAAGTGTTACAATGGGAAATAGTGAATTATTGTGGATGGGAATTACTGTACCAAACTTTATACTCAAAAAATTCTTTTATGCGATATCAACTTTATAGAAACATCCACAAACCACTGCATGGAAGAAGACAGTGAGAATTATATAAATATGAAACCTGTTTTGACAGATGGCATTTAATGTCTGCCAAACTGTTGGAGAACTTTATGAGTGCTCTGTGGTCCATATTCAATGTTCAAAGTACAATATTCCTATACAACCTACATTTTGGTAGTGTCACTGTAATCTTATGACTAACACATGTGTGATTCTATTGTTTACTGTCATTTTCTTGTTTCCTAGTAAACATAAATGGCCTAAGTTCACAAATGAAATACCCATCCAGTTTTGAAAACTCCTGTAAAAACTGACTTTTATAGGTAAAATCATCGGTTACTTGAGATTAAGTACTATGAGTTAGTTCTGACAGTTCATTTTTAGTAAAATCAACATACCATTGATGAAAACTGTTTAGGCGGGTACAGTTGCCTGGCACAAGCAAGAATGGTACTAGTTTTGCCTGTTCCAGGAGGGCCATAAAAGAGCAAATGTGGGAGCTGGTCCTCTTTAATGAATCTGTTAACTAGACAACAAAGAAAGTAAGCATTATTCGGCATACTCCATTACCAAACTAAAATTTTTATCAGCTATATACAAAATATTCTGTAAATGCTAATTCAGTAACACAAAATTTTTTTTTGTTTTGGTGAATATTTATTGGTCAAATTCTGACTGCATGTACCATTCAACACATCACAGAACTTGTCATAAATGATCAGGTCCATTTTTCTCAAACAGCAATGTAAGTACAATAGTTTGCTAATATTATGAGACTCTGCAGTATATTCTATAGTAGAAATGCAGAAGCTTCTGCTGAGGAGAGCGGGCGCGCGCGCGCATGCACGCACACACGCACACACGCACACACGCACACACACACACACACACACACACACACACACACACACAGGATGTTCCATTTATCTTGACCACCCTAAATAACTGTCCATCCAGATGCAATTACAAAATGTTTCAAGCAAATGTTCTTTAGCCACCAGGGGGACATCAATAAGCATGATTGCCTTCATTGTAGCATTGTTTTGTAGAAAGATATGAACAGCGGTATGACTTTTTTAGATGGCACCCTGTATTTTTTTATTTGGTAATTCATTTCCTCTCCTAAAGACCTATTCAAAAATATATCACAGTGTACCGTTCACTGAAACACAACATTATTAACTGCATAACACAACACAGACTTTGAGCCGGGATCACAAACTCGTACTCTTGCTGGAGCTGTCAGAAAACAAATGAAAACCAAGTAAAAACATAACACAAAATTGACTTTGACTCTCCTTTACCACTGCCCAGGAATCGAACATCCAAAGGTGCTCAAAGTGGTGACCCTGGACACCGATTCACTGGTGCACTTGTTGAATGAAAGAATTATTTATTGCTTCCAGTGTTGCCTGCTGAAGAGATTTACAAACAAGCACGATACTTTCCTGCATGTCCTCTGGAGTTGTTGGAATATCACGATAGACCACGTCTTTAATGCATCCCCAAATAAAAAAGTCCAGAGGATTTAAATCAGGAGACCTAGCAGGCCAAGTAACTGCTCCTTCTCAACCAATCCATCTGGCAGTATACCCGCAGTTCAGATTACTTGTCCACACAAGGCATTATGTGCTGGACATCCATCGTGTTAATACCACATAAGCGTTCTGGTTCATAGCCACACCATCCAGAAGTACACGATTCTGGAAATCATTCCCATGCAACTCTTGATGTAGGTGTACATGGTAAGGATGGAACCGGTGACGTGTAACAATATGATGTACACAGGTTCAAGCTGTCATGTGCTCACATGTTGATTCATGGCAACAGAAGCAAGTACAGTAACTTCGGCAGCTTCATCTGTGCGAGTGCTATGACGATTGCGTTGTTGTGGGTTGAAACTTCCCATTTCCTGAAGCGTTGCAACAAGATGAGAAAACATCTGTCGGGACAGTGGGTTCTTGTCAGGATATCACTCTCTGTACAGTTCCGCTGCCTGTGAAGCATTTCGGCTACCTTCAACAACAACAACAAACATTATGTCAATGCAGTTTGTAGGAAGGACAGACTTTACTGTATGCCTTCTCTACACAACAGTATTTAAAAGGACTAAACTACTGTACTAAATGTACGCATACTTAAGAAAACAGTATGGCAATTACTGTTCTGCTAACTTACATTGCCCATAGATGATTAGCATTTCTACCTTCTCTTCGCTGGTGTACATTCTACTCACACAGCTCTTCAACTGATGATGGTTGATGGAATGACGGGTGTGCATTCTACTTATGTTTACATTTGTCCTCTGTCAACGTCAGCATGTGGATGCGTTCCATTACTCCGAGTACCTGCACTAAGCGCTGGGAGCACCAGCGTCAGTGTTGTGTTACGTAATTAATAATGTTGTTTTTTACTGAATGGTACACTGGGATACATTTTTGAATAGGTCTTTAGGAGAGGAAATGAATTACGGAATAAAAAATACAGGGTGCCATTTTAAAAAGTCATACCCAACACTTGTGTTCCAATGGCCTTGAGGTTTCTCGATACGCCAAAGCACCCACTCAATACAGTATTGACCTTGCTTGACCAATCACGTGAAATTTGACTCGTGGTGCTAGCGCAAGGGATACGCGAGAAACTATGTACTAGTGAGTACAACAATGTAATGCTCTGCTCAAAAATTGACAATTTTGTGAAACACCGGAGGAAATTACATTAAATTATGTCAACTTACGAACTTCTGTTGTTTCTGAACAGGTTAGTAATAAATTTTCCAAACATATGGATATCATATACACACATTTATGCTGCTTTTTAAGTAAAAGTAACATTCAATGGCGAAAATCTTCTCCATCAAAAACCATTACTTGATTCTGAACTCAAGTCAATATTTTGTTTATGAGAACCTGTAACGATATGCCACTTGGGTTCACGTACCATATTAGAATACCACAGAAAAACGTTACCAGCTTTGGAGAAGATGAAACGAGAAATAGAATTAACGCAGAATTAGAAGTCTAAAAAACGAAATAAATCACATTAAACTGATGCAATAGCTATCGCGAGAATAGATTACAGCGGGAAGACCTGTTTTCGAGATAGTATCAATAGAAGTAAATCCCCATCACAGTTTCGAGAATTGGACTGAGTCGTGATTGCAATCTTTTACTTAGTATGTAGTAGCTGTTGTTGCCACGTATGACCTGCACCCTGTAAGATACTGCCACCCACATTTTATTGTTGGTCAAGAACAACATTACGGAACATTGGAAGACACACCATGAAACAAGCTTGGCTATCAGTGAGCAGAAATTACGCCTTGTTGCCATGCATGGAAATGTATACTGTGACTTCTGGCTTTTTATGCACATCAACCATATTTAAACAGCAGCTTGCTTCAATCCTTTTTTTTGGAATCGAATTCATGTTAAAATTGGACAAACACTCAACAACAACAACATATATTTCCACAGGATGTGCTAACAATCAAGATTGGGGCCTGTGGTGTAGATACGTGTTTTGTGCATCAATGTTGTCAAGGCTCCCCGTGAAGTATGACGGGAACAATTGGAGGTGTGTTAGCTGCTGGTTCTACACAGCCAATGAGAGAGAGGTGGGCAGACGATACATATGGAAGCATGAGACACTGTAACATTCTCACTTCAGTACAGAAACGAAACACTAGGGTTTCAGAGAGGGGGGGTGGGGGAAGAAAAAATTAATTAATTAAAAAAATATCTGTGTTCTCAGGTTCCACCGGAATCACAAACACAGAAATTACAACATATTCGGAAGAAACAGCCAAATATTTGTGGCAATGGAGATATAAGTTTCACAGCTGTTCTGTTAGGATGATGACGGCGATGATGATGAAAAATTGTGATATCACAGACGAGCCATCTAAGTAAACAAAAAAAGGCACTGAAGATAAAAATTATTGTACACAGTTTCTTTTTGTTTTGTTTCTCCTTGTATTATCAAAATGTATACAATCAATAAACAGCATAGGTGTATGTTAAAACAGTTTACGCAGAGAAAGTTTCTAATTTTGATTAGTCAGAACATGTTAAAAAATAAATTTTTCTCAAGGAGCCTATTAAAAAAGGGGGGTCGTGTTATAATCTGGGTCATTTTATAAATGGGTGATTATGGTAATTTAGTCTGTTGCCTGATGTGTAGTACATGAATGTACATAATAAAATAGAAAATTTCTTATGTAGGTGAGTGCATTTCTTGGTTTTGTTTGTTTTTCCAACATGGAATCATCATCATCATCATCATCATCATGTCAAACTATAACTAGAGTTTTGAATAAAATTTATGCACCATGTGAAATTAAACACACTAATCCATAAATTCTGAAATCAATAAGAGAAAAAGTACTTACTTGTTGTAACAATATCATCATGTGATATCAGATCATCAAGAGTCTTTGGTCGATATTTTTCAACCCTGTAACAAAAACAAATTGTAACATTCTATATGCAACAGGTAGACAATATATGGCAGAAAACACAAAGTAATGAGGCTATGCCTGCAAATGACAAGTCACAACACAATATGCAATGCAGGGCACATGACTATTACATTCTCTTCTCCTTATTAATATATTACAGTATACTGCACCCACAAAACTATCCCCATGTCTCAAATGATCTCATTTCTCTAACATTATATTCGTATTTGCTAAGGTCTATGAATGTGAGGCAGCAGTGTATTTTTAAGATCTTTAATGATAACTGCTTCTTGTAGTTTTAAGACAGGTTGCACTGGTAGTTTCCCAGACAACCTAAAAACAGCTCAAGTGGTTCTGATTGATAAGAAGGTGATAAATCTAGAATTTAAAACTACTGATTCATCTCAATCCCACCCCTATTTTTATGGCAATTTAGAATGTTATCTACAGTACACTAACGCCAATAGACCTACTTAGTCAACTGAGTCTATTGTCTAACAATCAGAATGGCATTATGGAAAGCCCTGCAGCTGCAGCATATTTAACAGATGAAATGATAACTGCCATTGAGAATGATTCTGTTTTCACCACAATATTATTTAACAATCAATGAAACCTGGGTGTAAGAGGAACTGGCTATCAATTGATAAAAATCATGTATTAGTGACAAGAAACCATTTATGTCGCTAAAACAAACAGTGAGTCATTCAAATAATTATTAATATCAAATATGGAGGGGCTAAATGCTCCGTGTTAGGACCTGTTCTGTTCTTGATTTACATTAAAAAGATAAAATACTATTCTTGTAACTCTAAAAAACAATATATTGAATGCAGATTATATGTAGATTATGTGCAAAAACTAAGCCCATGACAATCTTAAGTGGTACTGCGTAACAGTGTGACCATGACATAGTACAGTATTTCAGTGAAAGCCGTGTAAATGGAAGACCTACAAAGATTGCAATTACAGAACTCAATGCCAAGAAACAAATACATTTGGTATGAAATAATCTACATTATATGACATTGCATAAAAGGAAAAATAAACCCAGGTAATTCCAGGTTGGAATATAAACAATATTAGGAAAAGGGTAGATTGCTACTCACCATAAAGATGACCTGTTGAGTTGCAGACAGGCACAACAAAAAGAATGTTACAAATTATAGCTTTCGGCCAAAGCCTTCTTCAGCAAAGAATTCCTGTCAGAGCTGCCATTGGTGGCGGTCATGTGTGAGAAGTGTGATGCTTTTGTGAAACACCCACTGGTTACCTTCCAGGAATTCTTTCCCTACAACTTATACTCACCATCCTTCCCCAGGTCCCTTCCTCAGAACACCAACCTTTTAGTAAAAGAAAGAACAGCTATACACAATCTCAAGACAAATTCTGGTATAATCACCATATCTGCAGACAAAGTTTCCACCACTTATTATGAATCACAGTGACTATCTGGTAGAAGGCCTCTGCCAGTTATCTGAATCCTCCACCTATACACTTATCCAGAGTGATCCCATACCAGCCCTGCCAGTTATAGTCAAATACATCTTCCAATCCCTGCTTAAAGCCTTAGGCCCTTCTCAGAACCTCTCCCCTGAATCCATTTCCCTCCTCACCCCTATGACACCCTGCACACCAATCACCCGTAATCTAGCCTTCCACACCAAAGACACCAATCACTTCCTTTATTGACTCATTCATCCCCAGCCCTTTACGTTCCGGTCCCTACTAGTCACTGTTGATGCCACCTCCCTATACACCACCATCCCTTATGCTCGTGGTCTTACCACTATTGAACATTACATTTCCCAACTTCTTTACACTCCAAACCCACTCTGCTAACCTTTTTATGGGCCATCTGGAGGAGACCTTCCTAGCCTCCCAAAATGCCAAATCCCTAGCCTGGTTCAGGTTAGTTGATATCTTCATGATCTGGACTCTGGGCCAAGTTACCTTATCTTCGTTCCTTCACAATGTCAACACCTTCTCTCCCATCCACTTCACATGCCCCTCCTCAACCCAGCATGCCACCTTCCTAAATATTGGCCATCTCCTGTCTGTTGGCTAGGTGTTGGCCTCTTCCTCTCTAATGGTTCCATCTGCACCTCTGTCCACATTAAACCCACCAACCATCAATAGTACCTGGTACCTGAATTCTGACAGCTGTCATCCCTTTCACACGAAAAAATCTCTCCCATACAGCATGACCACCCAGGGACAGCTTATCTGCAGGGACAAGAATGCTGTTGCTCAGTATGATGAGGGTCTCAGCAAGGTCTTCACAGACAGGCACTACCCCCAGACCCAGATCACAAACATATCTCCTGTGCCATTTCCTCTCACAGGGTGTCTACGTGGACAAGAAAAAAAAAATCCCGGATTTCCCGGTTAAAAACACAATTTCTCCCGGATGAAATTACGTATAAAGCGGATGAAAATACAATTTCTCCCGGATGAAATTACGTATAACGCGGGTGAAAATACATTCGTGTTAAGCAACAGTATACTTTCCCTTGGGCTGTAAAACCTATCAGTCCTTTGAATAGTGAAGGTCTTATACCGGCTGAGGACGTTCCAGCACTTAAGAAAACTGGAAAAACAATGCGTTTGGAAAGATGTTTGATGCGAGACAATATGGACAGATTTTATTTTCGTATTGCGAAAGTATATACACAAATTCCACAAGTTACAGCACAGTAGCTTCCGAAGCCTTAAAATAGAGATTGCGTTGAGCGATGCACTTTTGTCAGCCAGTCATAGCTCATATCACGTGATCTCGCTAGCGAATGACGGCAGTTATTCAGAGCACGAGGCCTACGAGAAAGACAGGCCACGGCGCGTACGTTACGAACGTAGGCCGAGCTCGCTCAACTCAGCAAAGTGCGTTTCTACACCGGTTTACGTAACTAAATGTTTATGTACGAACGAGAATTGCATCGACTATTGGAATCCACTATTATTAGTCCTACAATGACAGGGAGTCCGTAGGCCTACTAACAGGCTCTAATTTGGCAATTAAAATCATACCAAAATGATTATCTGTTGCGTAAGGCACCACATCTTCTATGAAAGGAGAACTGTTACAAAGAAGAGACTAAATGCTGTAAACGAGCGGTTATACCATTTCTATCGAGAATTGATTTAAAATTTTGTTGTACGAACAGTAATCAGTAAGACTTCATAATAACGGATTCAAGTACAAGATGAAATTCTCGTTAGTATGCACGCACCCGGTTGCGAGTTAACAGATTCAAATACGCATTTTGCCCGCTGAGTTAAGGCAACGAGCGAGCTCAGGCCGTTCTTCGTGACGTACGCGCCGCGGCCTGTCTTTCTCGCGGGCCTCGATCAGTGCATAATACATGTTATGTACTCAACCACTAGCAGCATCATTGTTAAGTAGCACGACCATACGAAGACGAAAGGTTAATGGGTTAAAGTAATGTAAGTACACTATATCTTCACGAAAAGCTGAACTTTCACATATAATATTGGGCATTAACCATGTTTTGCTGTTTTTTTCTCGAAGGGCGTGGTTAGGCATGAACCTAAGAATGCTTCGGAAACTAAACTGCTGTATTTGATGTATTTCGTACATATACTTTCGTATTACGCAAACATGCAGTCCAAATTCTGATGCGAATCAAAGATCTTTCCAAAACGCGTTGTTTTTTGCTGGATTTCGTTTCCTAAAGTGCTCGGAAGTATAAAACCCCTAAACTTTCCATAAGCCGTTTTCCAATAACACTATTTAGTTTTTATTTCGTGATCATAGCTGCAGCGATTTAGGAGAACCTTTAAAAAGTGAAGTTTATACTTAGATGTAGTCGGTGTCATGTTTTCTCGAAGAGTGATGCATCAACTTTCACATTGTTTTTATTCGAAACTCTGAATATACTGTACAACATTTAAACACCCACTGACGTAAGGCTGCGAGCACTCACAAAAAGGTCTAGGGATCTTTGAGAGCATTCTGCGTTCTGCCTTACTGGGACTCGAGTGGCAATGATGGATGGGACAGAATAGGAGTCGCCATGGCGTCAGCTGGTCAATGCAAAGCGATCCAGTGACTGACTGAAGTGGGAAGAGACATCGCTGCGAGCTGAGGAGGCGAGGTGAGATGATCAAGCCAGCAATCGATCACACGAAAGACGAGCCATCGCTTTCAGCAGCTAACATCGTTACATGCCTGTTCAAAATCCCAATACCGTGAAACGCCGTAATAATACAGCCGCTGTTACCGTGATTAAATACAAATAAAACAATTGCCGTTTATACATTCAATGCCAAAAATATAACTTGGTACATGTAAAGAGAAAAAAAACGTCGAGACAGTATTACAGGAAAATAATAGCTGGCAAATAAGTGGTAAACAAAAACATTACGTAAGTTGGTCAATAATTAAAGAAGAAAAGTCTGGAGAAAGAGTCTTGAAATACGAGTTTATTGAGCCAAGTAGCATGTTCTTCAGATGATCATAGACTACCGTGTAGCTAGCACGTTTCGGTTTTTTTTTTGTGCTCTATCTTTGCAACAAACATTGGCAAATACAGAAGCAGTTACTAGAGCGCACTCCGCAACGTCAAAGTTCTCCAGCCATCAGATCACGCAAACCTTCAAGGGCAAACGTTCCGATTCAATGGTCCAAATATACAGAGCTAGTCTGGAATGGAAATCCTTAAATAGATTTTACAAGGCATGTACAAACTGAATTATCATCCAGAGTGTTTCCTTTACTGCGGACTTGATTAGCAGAAAAATATGGAGAGGGGGCTTGCAAGTTCGTCAAAGAACAGCAAGAAAACATAACGTGAAGACAACAATAACAGCTGAACAGGGCTTATTACGATTCTAGGTACGGAGGGATACATACAAAGCGACATTATCAATTTACTGGATGTCAAGTAAAGCCATATTTTAAAATTAAGCGGGTAAATCATTCCTCTACAAGTAAATCAACATGTACGCTGCTACAGAATCTAGACTTTAAATTAAAATCGGTGTATGTACAATAGAAGGTCTACCAAGCCCTAAAGCACTTCGGAAATTTTACACACTGTAGAGCGCCTCATCTGTAAAGTAACTGGGAGGCCAAGTCGTTCGTAACCGGCAGACTTCATAACTTAGAATTCGTGGATGGGAGACGAGAGCAAGTAACTAATAGCAGCCGATAGAGAGAGAGAGAGAGAGAGAGGAGAAGCAGCCTCATGGAAAGGAATAAGCTAGAACGAAAAGGTGGCGGAGCCTTCAGAACTTTGGTCGATGAGCCTTAATATCTTTCGTCTTTATAATTGAGGTCTGTACTGTACATGTAAAATTAGCTAGAAGCTTGCAACAGGTTACTGGAGTAAGACTGGTTGATACGTCTTGTCATTCATAGTTTCTTAAAGGGTCAACCGACGCAGCGCTACTAATAATATCGTAATTAACGCCGATTGTCGCTTGGCAGAGATAGTGTTGTCAAACGTGCCTCGTTCGATTTTCAAATCACACAGTCTGTCAGTAGTCAGTGTGCTCGGCTCACCTGTTGAATTCAGTTCTGTGCACGTGCGGGGCAAAATTTTATAAACTGACAAGGTAGGTAACACTCTTTGCGTCATATTTCATAATGCGTAATAACGAGGTGCAGCCTTATTTACATCCATCGTTCTTCTTTCTCCAATAAAGGTTGCCCACTAACAACCACTGCGACTGCGCCATGTCGATTGGTTTTCAAGATAGCTGGCTTTCAGATCCAGCATTCAAGGACTGGTTGGTGGAAGTAGCTACAGACCTTTATAGTGCTAAATGTGGATTATGTCCAGGGACCCTCATTAACATCCGTACTATGAGAAGATCGGCTCTTACAAGTCACATGACAAAATCCAAGAAGCACGTCGCGAAAGCAGCTGCCATGAGAAGCACAGCAAGTTTGTATGTCTACACCCGACCGGCGGCGACCACTTCAATCCAGCAGACAGATTCTACTTCCACTACCACATCTGCGGATTCAGCTGGGTCAACAACAGTGGCGTTGGCCGCTGAAATTGTTGCGCCTCCGCAGAAGGATGTCACAGCAATGTCAAAATCCGGGTATAAAATGAGAGGAATTGATCGAATGGCAATAAAGGACGAAGTAACAAAGGCGGAAATAATGTGGTGTTTGGAGTTCATCGTTTCACACAAGTCACTGCGTAGTTCTGCGAACGACGTGTTGCTTTTCCCCGCAATGTTCCCCGACAGTGAAGTGGCCAAGAGCATGCGTTTACAAAAGGACAAAATCGGTTATATCGTGCAATATGGACTAGCTCCCTTCTTTGAGTCTGAAATTAAATCTGACCTCGTAAACGCATCAATGATTGTTGTTTGTTTTGACGAATCCTTGAACAAGGTGTGCAAAAGAATCCAGATGGACATTTTAGTGCGTTATTGGGACATTAAAAAAAATCTAGTGTGCACCCGTTACTACGCATCGGCTTTTCTAGGCAGTTCGACAGCAGCTAAGCTACTCGAGTCCTTCAAGAAAAAAATTCCCGGCGAAGCAATGAAAAAACTTTTACAAGTATCGATGGACGGCCCTAACGTCAACTTCGCGTTCTTAAGGAACTGAAAATTTTTTTGAAAGAAATTGAAGGAGTAGACACCGTTTTACTGGAAATTGGAACGTGTGGGCTTCACGTTGTTCACGGCGCCTTCAAGTCCGCAATTCAAGAAACACAGTGGATGATAATTCAGTTTTTACGTGCCTTGTACAATCTTTTTAAGGATGTCCCTGCCAGAAGAGCTCTGTATATTTCGACAACGGAATCGGAACTGTTTCCCTTAAAGTTTTGCGCGATCCGATGGCTGGAGAATGTGGAAGTTGCTGAGCGAGCTCTAGTAATGCTTCCGTTTCTGCGAATATTTGTTGGAAAACTGGAAGAAAAAAACAAACCAAAATGTGCTAGCTACAGAGTAGTGGAGGATCACCTCAAGGACAAGCTACTTGGTCCGAAAATTGCCTTTTTCAAGACTCTTGCTGGAGACTTGACACCTTTCCTGAAGGATTTCCAATCCGCTTGGCCGCTAGCACCGTTCCTCCACTCTGCTTTGACAAAGGTAATGGAGACAACGATGACACGATTTGTCCAGCCGACGAAGATCTCGCCGTCAGTTAATTTGGAGAAAGAATCCAATCTTTTGGGTGTGAACCATAAGATTGGGTTCATCGTCAAGAATGAATTCAGAAAGTGCAGGTCTCTCACAGCCCTTGAAATCGCTAAGTTCCGGAGCGAATTCAGAAGAGGAATGATCAAGCTCAAAGTTGATAGAGAAATCTCCCTTACACTTCAGGTCGACAAAAACTGTAAGCTGCTTTGATCCCACAATAGCGTGCAGGGAGGCTGGTCCCAAACGATTTCATTCCTTTCTACAGATTTTGGTGGAGAGCAGTTGGATGAACTGTGTATGTGCCGATAAAGCAGAAGCGCAATACGCTTCTGTTGTAAAGAAGAACTGCAAAACAAAATTCGAAACATTCAACAAAAAGGAACAACGGCTGGATGAGTTCTGGATGAAATGTCTCAAGAACCAGAATGCAACGTGCCACGAGCTGCAGAAGGCAATGGAAATCGCGCTCACTTTGTCGCACGGTCAAGCAGCTGCAGAGCGAGGATTCTCGGTGAAGAAAGAGTGCCTCTTCGAGAATATGAGGGAACAATCTGTAGTGAGCAGAAGACTGGTGTACGACGCCGTCAAGACACACGGCGGAGTCCAAGGAGTGCCTATAACGAAGTCCCTTATACACTCTGTAAGAAACTCACGAGATCGATATGCTGAAGACCTCAAAAATCGAAACGACGACTCATCCAGGAAAAAGGATCATCTGACTAAAAGGAAGATTGTTGACGCAGAAATAAGACAGCTTAAAGAGAAGAAGGCAAAACTTGAGGGGTCCATTCAAAACGCTCAGATAGAGCGAGAATCTATTACAGAACGAATCAATGCTCTCGCACACAGCTCCAAGTGAGCTATTCTCCAAGGTCAATTCCTAAATTACAGTATTTGTTGTTAAACATGGTGCTTCCTTCTAAATTATTTGTAGTATTGTCTAATAATAATGAAAATGTTTCTTTAATAAAATGTTTTTAAAACAAATGAATATGATAGCGTTATTTATTTTAAACTGCTAATTCCCACAGATGTTTAAATATACATTTCAAACAATAACTTTCGTGATTAAAAAATATTAGAAAAATAAACCTAATTTAAGAAATTAAGTATTAAAATAAAGACCGGAGCTAAAATTTAGCAACACGAAAATCCGAGAAAAAAAGGACTGTAAAAATGCACAAAATATTTTACGGAAAAAATCTCTTATTATTCTAAAACGAAAGACAGTAATTAAAGGTCTTTAACAACGATTAAACCGCAAGCTTTTGTATTTAAATAAAAAATAATAAAATCAGAAAAATTGAGGAATGGAAGAGGTATAAGACATACTTGTCCTTACTGAAAGCAAATTTTAGAGTGGGGAATATAGTAGCTGCGCTTGACACAGGTTTTCGCTCTAAAACTGGACTAATTTCGTACGAGAGCAAAGTGCGGGTGTCCCGCTACCTGTCGCGTGACTGGTGCTGCCTTCTGTTGTCCATTTATAGGATTAGTTAGAAAGAAGTAGTAGCGAACGTCAGAGCTGTTCGGAGACGAAGATCCAATTCACGGGCAAAAAAGTAGAAAAGAAGCGTTGGTATTGCTCTGCATGCCAGAACACTTCGTCTTTTCTATACTACAGAAAAGTCGAAGTGCTCTGGCATGAAGATACTTGTGACACTGCTCAGTAACATATTATTCACTATTTTTGAAGGTCAATTATACTTTTTGCCATCGATTGCATAATTTTTTTATCTATGGAAGAACAACATTAAATATGAAAACTAACTTGAAGTTCGGTCTTTTTTTAACGTGTGTTACACGTTAAGTCATATCAAATACAAATGTGCGGTAAAATTTTAAATAGTGACATAAATGACTTATCTTCTGGGCCCGAAATTTTTCAAATGACTGACCCTCAAGTGTTACCGGTTCGTTTTGAATGAGAGTTATAACGCCCTGTGATTTAAGAAATTCACTGCACATTCTCACACGTAACATACATCATCTTGCGTGGAAATTTACTTTGAAAGTAACGCTTCTCAAGTCACTACTCGTAATATTTTCCAGTGATCTGTTAGAAATGTAAACAATTGCGACGCAAGCACATCGAATGCACATTAGTTGTTACGGACGTACTGCATAATCTTCGCCCTAAAGCCTTTGACACTTTTCGGTGTCGGCAAACTGGTCAGTGCATTGTGTAAATTACTCATTTTCTACGCAACTAAAATTTTATTTTGGCGTTATTCTCTGATTTATGTTTCATTGCATTCAGCAGTAGTGGGCTAAAGTTCTTTGTCAGCGTATCAGATCTTACACGTCAAACCTACAAAAATTTATCTGAAATCTAAAAGAAAGAAAAATCCCGGAATTCTAAAAAATTCCCGGGTTTTTCCCGGATGAAAAAATTCCCGGGTTTTTCCCGGATCTCCCGGGCCGTATACACCCTGTCTCACATACCCAATTCTTCCACCACCCCCAAGAGCCAGCCACAAAGGAATGTTTCTCTTCATCACCCAGTACAGGAGTGTCCTCTTTGTCACCCAGTACCACCATGGACAGGAACAACTGATCCACATCCTTCACCAGGGCTTTGATTACCTATTATCATGCCCTGAAATGAGGGATATCCAACCCAAGATACTTCCCTAAAGTGGTATTCTGTCACCAACCCAATCTCTACAACATCCTAGTCTATCCCTATCCCAGTCACAATGGCAACCTCTTGCCGCAAGGATCTCATCCCTGTGGCAGACCCAGGTGTGAGACCTGCCCAATCCAACCATCCAGCACTTCCTATTCCAGTCCTGTAACAGGTTTATCCTACCTCATCACAGGCTGGGCCATCTGTGAACGCTGCCATGTAATTTACCAGTTTCTCTGCAATCACTGCATGGCTTTTTATATTGATGTGTCTACCAAGCAGCTGTCTACCAGGATGAATGGCCACTACCAAACTGGGGCCAAGAGCAAAGTAGACCACCCTGTGGCACAACAAGCAGCTGAACATAAAATACTTGATTTCAATGGCTGCTTCACTACCAGAGCCATCTGGATCCTTCCCTCCACCACCAGCTTTTCTGAACTGCGCAGATGGGAGCTACCCTTACATGTTCTCTGCTCCTGTAATTATTCCAGCCTCAACCTACAGTAACATACTGTTCCCACACCCTCCGCCCAACAGTTTTCACCATCTGTGTCCTATCATCTCCTACCCATTCTCATCTTCCACCCTCTTTAGTTCCCACCCTATGCCAATGCACGCACCCACCCGCTGTTCCCCTTTTTCCCCTCACCACCCAGCCCCACAAGCTCCTGACAACACTGCACCTGTTGGCATTCTAGTCTCTGCACACTCTACCAGACAGCATTCATCTCTCTCCCCACCCGTACACTATTATCCCTTCCCTTCCAGAAAGCTTGCATCCCATGTGTAGTTGCAGTCTGGCCCAAGGTGCTGGAGTTGGCAGTTATGTGTGCTTGCTTGTATGTATGAATGTTGTATGTTTCTCTTTTGCTGGTGAAGGCTGTGGCCAAAAGCTTTATGTAGGTGTCTTTTAATTGTGCCTGTCTGCAACTTAACATGTCTTCTTTACTGTAAGAACCAATCTGTCCTTTCCTGTACTGTTGATGTTCCTATTTGGAGTCAAAGAAGGCTTTGGCCAGAAGCTATAATGAATAACAGTCTTTTCATTGTGCCTGTCAAACTCAGCACATCATCTTTACAGTGACTAGCAATCTCTCCTTTTACTAAGGCTGTTGAAAACTGAACAATCTTGGATAGCTTGTAAGCATATGTTGTAAACAAGATTAACATACATAGTAAAGATGTGTGTGTGCTGAAAACTGCTCATCATTCATTACTCTCAAAAAACTTGAATTATATAGTGGAATGCTCCACAGATTAAACAGAACACCCGTAAGCAAACTAAACTGACCACAGGAGCTAAACACAATGAAACGGGTAGCAGTGGAAAATAGTAATGACACCCATGTGATAGAGAAACTAAACCAACAAATATGTAAATGGAAAAGGAGTTTGCATATTTGTGTGTCTCCGCATGGTATGATTGATTGTGAATGGTGGTGCTTGTGGTTGTTGGTTTCCTGAATATTGTGACGTCATGAGTGTCATTTCGTCTTTGTACAGGGAGATCCAGAAAATTCCGTGTGTTGTCATTTCAGTTTCTTATGTAAAGTGAATTTTTGGCTATAATTTTTTAATTTCTTTGAGTAGCTGTTTTATGTGTGTATGCAGTTCATTGATCAGGCATATTATGTCATTGACATAATGGTACCAGTATATAACTTTATAATTTTTTTTGTTTTATTATGTGCCTGAAAATCTTGTTCTTAAAATTATTCAAGAATTTGTTGGTTATGGGACCACGAATTGATGATACTATTTACAGTCCTTCATGTCACAAATAAAATTGAACACAATGGAAGAAAAACATGAGATGCAAAGCAAAAAACTCAACCGAATAATAAACAGCACTAGTACACCCACTGCAAACAATCACTACAATCAAACATATAATTTCCATAACAGAATCATCAACCTAAGTGACGTGATACTCATCAAACAAGAAAAGTGGCTTCCAGAAAAAGGATCATCACACACACACACACACACACACACACACACACACACACACACACCAAACAGAAGACCTCACAACAGAGCCTGAAAACATAATAAAGGAACAATAAAGACTCAGCTCACCAAATTTTAAGGGTAACTTAACACGACAATTAGTAGTCGGAGAAGTAACATAAATAAGCGGAACACACAAGTCCATCATAATCTCCGATAATATAACACCTGAAGAATCACATCCAAGAAAATAAAATAAAAACAATACTATGCCATACTAATAAAGGCAATATACTGCTGATCATTAATGGAAAGGAACACACAGATAAACACTGGATATTCTGAAGGACAACAATATCACCAAACTGACATGTGGCCCAACACCAGTGTACCAGGAAAATGTCCAACAAACACTCTGAAAAACATTACAAATACATACCTGAGAGTCCAGATAAAAAGAATGGTACAAAAGGTCCAAAGATACCCATTCTACTGAAAGGCCACAAAGTATTCCATTAAGACCAGTCACTAAATAAAACACACACTTTTAAAAACAATTGGAACCTAGAAAACGCAAAGGAATTAATATACGGAATCAAGAATATAGGCATCCCTGACACTGCAAGCCTTATATCATTTAACGTCACACCAACATACTCTTGAATTATCTACAGGCCTACATCTACTACTACTACTACTACATTCTGCAAACCACCATGAAGTATGTGGTAGTATGTCCCATTGTACCAGAATTTCTTCATGCTCTTGTACCATTCATGTATGGGGGGCAGGAAGGATGACTGAATGAATGCCTCTGTGTGTGCTATGATTATCCCGTTTTTATCCTCATGATATGTATGTGAGCAATACATAAGCGGTTGTAGTATGTTCCTAGAGTCATCATTTAGAGCTGGTTCTTGAAACTTCTTTGTGACACTCTCCCATGGATTAAACAAAGCTGTGCCCATTCCTGCTGCCCTTCTCTATATATGTTCAATATCCCCTGCTCGTCGTATTTGGTATGAGTCCCACTCACCTGAGCAATATTCTAGAACGGGTCACACAAGTGACTTGTAAGCAATCTCCTTTGTAGACTAATAGCACTTCTCCAATAATCTACTAATAAACCGAAGTCTGCCAGCTGCTTTACCCATGACTGAATCTATGTGATCATTCCATTTCAAATCCCTAAAGATAGTTGCATCCAGGTATTTGTATGAATCGCCCGATTCCAACAGTGACTCATCGATACTGTAGTCATAGGATACTACGTTTTGTTTTGTTTTGTGAAATTCACAATTTTACATTTTTGAAAATTTAAGCATGCTGCCAATCTTTGCACCACTTGGAAATCTTATCAAGATCTGACTGAATTTTTATGCAGCTTCTATCAGACAGGACTTCATTATAGAAACTCCTCATCAGCAAAAAAGTCTCAGTTTATTATTAATAATGTCTGCATGGTCATTAATATACAACACAAACAGCGAAGGTCCCAACATACTTATCTGGGGCATACTTGAAGTTACTTTCACATCTGACGATGACTCTTCAGCCAAGATAATATGCTGCGCATTCCCAATCAGGAAGTCCTCAATGCAGTCACAAATTTCATTTGATACCACATATGGTCGTACTTTTGACAGTAAGTGTAGATGTGGTACAGTCAAATGCTTTTTGAAAATCAAGAAATACTGCATCTACCTGGATGTTTGCTCCAAAGCTTACAGTACGGTCACATGAGAAAAGTGTGAATCTCGTTCCACGTGATTGATGTTTCTGGAATCCAAGACGGTTGGCATGGAGGAGGTCATTCTGTTCAAAACACCTCAATTGCATTTGGGATCAGAATATGTACTAAGATTCTTTAACAAATTGATGTCATGGATATTGGACAGTAGTTTTGTTGATCACTCCTACTACCCTTCTTGTAGATGGGTGTGACGTGCTTTTTTTCGAAGAACTGCCCACAGGTTTTTGTCCAAAGGGATCTATGACAGATTATAGTTAGAAGAGGGGCTAATTCAGCCACAAAGTCGGTGTGGAGTCCAATAGGGGTTTCATTGGGTCCTGGAGTTCTGTTCAATTTTAACGATTTCAACTGTTTCTCAATACCACTGACACTTAATACTTATTACACATTTAAGCATTCCACCCAATTTTCAGGCTAGAACACAACGGAAAGCAAATTAACACTCAATGGCTTTCAGTATGATTTCTGTTTATCTTCAACTGTCACTAAAAAAACAAAGCTGTGAAGTTATCTCTACGATGCACAATACAAATGAAATTGACATTGAAAGTGGGAAATTAGCAGAAATTTGGACTGTACCAGAACCAAGGGAGGAGTGCATCATATACAACAGCCAGAACGACCAGGAGATGGCCTCTGGCATTATTCTATCGACATCTTGATATCACAGCAATAAATTTGAATGCCATCTTTAGCCACAACAATCCAGACAATAAAGACTGATGACGGCTTTTTCTAAAAAACCTATCGTATAGTCTTATGAACGCTCATCTAAGATAAAGTGCGAAACTAACGAACCTTCTGAAAAATACACAAATGTTTCTTGAAAAATTCAGAAAAGGAGGCCCAGTTCATGATGAACCTAAACCTGGAATATGTCACATATGTGGACGACACGAAAATGGCAGGACGAAGACATCGTGCAACAATTGTGGAAACAAATTCTGCAAGAAGCATTCTCGTCAAAACGTCCTGTGTTTCTCTTGTGATGCTAATGATTGGCAGATGGAAATTGGTTCTGACTGAAGATGTTTATTTATGTAACCTATTTTAATGGAGTTGACTGAATTTTTTTCTTTTACTTTTATCCAAAATAAATATTTAATGCAATGACATGCTGTTTTATTTCAGTTTTTATCCTCTGTTTTGCCAAAAAAATGATAATGTGAAGACGAAACTGCAGTGCAAATTGAGCAGCGTGGCCACTCACGTGAAATCAGAAGGCGTGTCCACCAGAGGATTAAAGTCTCCACTGATGATTACAGTATGACTGGGGAATTTATGTACAAGTGAATTAATGTTTTCTCTAAATTTTTTGGTTTACATTACAAGACGAGTCTGTTGGGCGACAGAAGGATCCAATTATCATTTTATGCCCATCCCAGATACCCGAGTCTTACCCAAACAATCTCACATGCAGCTTCGGTTTGTATCTCAATGGATTCAAGTTTCTTGTCTACTGCAATAAATACACCAGCTCCATTTCCCATTTGCCTATCCTTTTGAGATACGCTTAAATTTTCCAAATTGAAGCAATCAGCATCGTTGCCCAAGGACTAAAATGACAAGGCAGTGCACCAATCACACCCTTGCATATGATAGTGTGGAGAATGGATTTGGAGGGTGGGAAACAAAATAAGGAAGATGGGAACTATGAAGAGGAGGGTGTGAAAGCAATATGACTGAAGTGAGGGCTGCATGGCTGCTGATGGTGGTGGTAGTGGTGGTGGCAAGGATCATAATGATAATTATGGGTTGAAAAAAACTAAACACCTCATTCCTCAATGCATTGGAAATTCACATAAAATGATGTGGAATGAGAAAATGGGTCTGTCAACTAGTCAGCGTGGTTGAAAATTTGTGCAACAAAGTCAGACAGTTAAAAGTGAGATAAAACTCAGGTAGCTAAAAACTGTATTTGGATACTGAAGGGCACTCCAAGAAGAGTCATCAATGTACTGAGAAAATGGCTTGAGAAACTGAACGGTGTGTGGACTACAGAGGCAATTAACTTACTCTGTTCGATAAATAAAATACATATATAAGTATTTAAAAATGCACAACGGTGTAGATGTAGAAAGTAGCTGATGGTCAATTGGGGCACATGCCGCAACGAGAGGCCCTCCCCGCTCATCCACTCCTGACCCCAGACATTGAAGTGCATTAAATTTTGTTATGAAATCCACTTTCCCCCAGGAACGTATGACTTTGTTAGCAGCTATCCCACCATCCGTAAATATCTGGGGAAGGGAGTTAGGCAGTTTGACGGATCATCTCAGAACAGCCAGCAGCTCACACACTGTGAGAATATAGGCTGTTGTGATATTATTACCATAACTGCATTGGGGGGAGTTCTCTTGATGTGAAAGGAATTCACTGGTAAGTATGGTGTCCACAGTCAGCACAGTACGATGGCATCTTTCCGAGAGGCTTGGAGAAAAGTGTGCCATGCCTTGGTGGTCCCCTTAATTGCCCTTAACTTACTGAGAATTGTGGGTAGCCTACCATTTCATTTCAAAAATTGATGTCTCCCTTGCAATCATACGTCTGCACCCAGTACTTCAAATTCATGTTTGTTGCCTGTGGTTAAGTGTCTAGCAAATGTGTCACTGAGCTTGTTTCCTGGAATACCCATATGGCTAACAGCCCATATGAGTGTTATAATGGTTCTGGAGCTGTGGAAGTCAACTGATAGGATGTCAGCAACCAAAAAATTCTGGGGTAGCACTGGGATAAGCCTTGTAAGCAATTCATGGAGTTGCTACAAACAAGGAAGTCCTTTGTTGTGAGTATTTCAATATATTGCTGAGCCCCTGATATGGAGACCACTAATACTCGGCAGAGAGTATTTCTCATCCCCCCCCCCCCCCCCCCCAATGTGAAAAAGCATGGCCAACCCTGTCATTGACGGTCTGAGAATGGTAGGATTAGGAGTTTCTTTTGGACCACAGAAAAGGTCTATCTAAATCATAGAAGCAGGTACACACAATGGAGGGTACTAAGAGTTGACTCTAAGGTCACAGACAACAGGGGACATTTGGAGGTCGTTGCATAGAGCCACCAATCTTATCTCAGCTGATTTATCCATTTCTGGGTGGTTCGAAAACAGTCTGAACTGTCAGTTGTGAAAAGAGTTGAGTAAAACAGATGAGTACGCAACTCTGACAGGGTGGCTGCATAGCTCATCAAGAGTGTGAGTGCGAGTGTGAGTGTGCGTGTGTGTGTGCGCGCGCGCGCGCGCGAGTGCGGATCTGATAGGCACCCAATGGCGAGGTCATTAGCGCCCTTACACTTATGAAAACGAACTAATGTGTAGAAGACTCTAAAGTGTTGTACACCGATGCACTCAAAATGACTACAGTCACTCTGTATCACATGCACTAAAACCAATTAGGAGGGAAGAGAGCTAATCAAGAAATTAAAACACAGAGAAAACAAAACAAAGAAGAACTAAAAGAAGCACAGAGATATGTGACTGGCTGACCACTTACAAAAATCTAGGGTGAGCCTGCCACCCTTTGACGCATTAAGAACATCTCCCTAAAATTTGGTTAAAAACGTTGGACAATTCACAAAACTTTAAAAACATGCAGTCCAATAAAATGTGGCACACCGTGATCTGCACGCCACAAGCACCACACATTGGAGGTCCTCTCGCCGGAGTAAGAATCCATGTGTCATAGGGCTGTGACCTATGTGAAGACAAGTAAGAAGGAAATGGTCTCGCCGACGTGGCTGGAAGGAAGTATTCCACGACCGAGTTGTGGGCTTGAAGACACAGAGCTTGTTATTGGTCACTTCCAGCCACTCATCTTCCCATCGAAACATGACTTTATACCTCAACAGCGAGGTGATAGCATGCAGTGGGATAGCACACTGAAATACCAGAGGATCACGACACGCCTCCTTGGCTGCGCAATCCACCCTTTCATTCCCCCCAGTTCCAATGTGCCCAGATACCCAGCAGAAATACACCTCCTTCCCCAGTCACTGTAGTCGTAGGTGGGCATCCTGGATATTCTGGGTACTGTATCTGCTGGGTACAAATGTTGGAGAGAGTAAAGGGCACTCACAGAATCTGAGCAGATGAGAACTGGGAGAATGTCTCATCTGCTCCTGTGCTCACAAGATCGCATATAATTCTGCGTCGAAGACGCTAAATTCTGGAGGCAGTCTGACCTTGAGCACATAATCCGGGAAAACTACAGAGCAACCAAGAGAGTCCACCTGCTTAGACCCATCCATAAAAACAGCTACACGGTCATTGTACTCGATAAAATATCGCAGCATAGAACATTTAAAATGGAAGCAGGAGTGCTACCTCTCCTGTACCGCACCAAATCTAAAATCACTCTGGGCCTCTCCAGTAACCCGGCCGGCAGATGGTTAAAACCCTGGATTTGGGGTCGTACTGGCTTCACACTGAGTGACTCCAGCACATGTTGCACATGGATCCCAAATGGCATCGTGGTTCGTGGACGGTTGAAAAAAAAAAAAGGTGTTGCAGAGGTGGACGGGCAACGGTATGGTGTGCGGATGAAGTCGGAGCTGCAAGGAATTTACACGCCTGATGCACCATGAGGAGCTGGTGCCAGATGGTAAGTGGTGGTTCCCCCACCTCAGTCCAGATGCTAGGTATGAGACTGGTCCGATAAGACCTGTGGCCAGCCAAATCACCTCATGATGGACAGCATCAATGATCCGCAAGTAAGAGGGCCTCGCTGACCCATAGACTGCTCAACCATAGTCCAGCCACTAACACTCAAAAGCCTGATAAAACTGAAGGAGAGGTGCCTTGTCTGCTCCCCAAGACCTGTGACTAGGGCACTTGATGGTGATCAGTGCCTTCAGGGTTCTGGCCAGATGATGGTTAACCATTGGCTCCAGGGTCTTTCCACACAGCACATTAAGGCAACACTCCAATAACTACAGGGATAGTGGGACATGTACATTCCTTTCCTGGTTTGAGGAGAGGGATCAGAGTTGCCTCCCTCCATGAGTTGGGGAAGCTGCCTGTCTGACAGATTAGATTAAAACATTCAAGGAGGATTTTCTTTGATGTCGCTGGCTGATGCAATACTGGATTTGGCCATGTCTGGGTGCAGTGTCATCAATCTCAGTCAGTGCCGGCCCGAGATACCACATGGAGAAAGGTGAGTTTAGGCCTCAGAACTGTTTCCCTCTCTACAGTCGCACTGCAATGACAAAACACCGGATCCTGGCTTGCATTGGCAGTAGTTTGTGCAAAATGTTTGGACAGCTTCTGAGCAACATCTGTGGGTGTTGTTTGGAGGCACCCCTGTTTCAGCACTGCTGCTATTGGTAAACAGTTGCGTTTACCGAAAATCGTCCAGATGGCTTCCCATACTTTTATAGAAGAAGTGAAACGATTGATGGAGTCCAGGAACACTTGCCCCGACCTTTTCTTACACTACCTAATGTTGTGTCGAGCCTAGTCCTCCCTACTTGAAAGGCCCCAAGGTTGTCTGCTGTTGATTGGCATTTAAAATGTTGAAGAGTCGCACACCTTTCCTGGATTGTGGAACGGCACTCATCTGTCCACCAAGGTACTGGTTCCCTCCTAAGATGACCTGAGGACTGTGGGATGGAGAGGTCAGTGACACGAAGGATCACTTAAGTGTGTGATCCACTCATCCTAGAATGCTATTGCAGTGTTCAAACACAGCCAGCTGTCCAAAATGCGACCAGTTAGCCCTGCTGACTATCCATTTTGTGAGCTTAACTTCAGGTGATGAGCCATTTAGTAGGTGAAGGCAGATTGGGAAGTGGTCACTGGAATGAAAGTTGTCAATGACTTCCCACTGAACAGTCAGCAAGCGTGGGGGAACAGAAAGAGAGGTTGATGCCTGAAAATGACTCAGTAGCAGTAGAGAAATGTGTGCGAGTACCCGTGTTGAGGATGCACAGCTCTTAAGACACCACGGGGCCCTCTAAAACCTGACACCGAGGGCAAGTATTGGTCGAGCCCCACAGGATATGATGGGCACTGAAGTCTCCCAGGAGGAAGAATGATCGTGGGAGTTGTGTGATAAGATCTGTGAGAGCCTCGAAGTCTATTGCATCTTGCAGAGGTAAATACAGTGAGCAAACAGTGATCCTTCGACACACACAAATTTGAACTGCAACTGCTTGAAGGTCAGTAGTCAAGGGGAGGGCAGAGTAGTGGTGCGCATTAATGACAAACACTGGGGCATCTCCCTCAGCACTTTCCCCCCCAGTAGGTCATCCTTGCGGTATAGCGTGTACCCCTGTAGCACAGGGGCATCTGTATCCTTAAAATGTGTTTCTTGTAAATAAAAAAGCACAAAGGACATGTCTGTGCTATGAGTTTCAGTTCCTCCACATGAGTCCTGAACCCATTAATGTTCCACTGTAGTATGGAAGCCATGTCATTGGCGTGGTTTTAACTTACCCCTATCTTCGCACTGGGGAGGTGCAGCACTTGATAACCGAGGGGGAGTGGAGGGGCTGCCTGGATTCAAAGCATCTAGCACCATGATTATCCTCCTCATCAGTCAGACGGGAAAGAATGACGTCTGACGGCACTCGGGACAGCTTTTGACCTGAAAGTTGTGAGCCTTTCCCTGCTCCCGTCCCTTTGAGGATGAGGGAGAAAGAGGGCGTTGAGAGGTACTCTGCTTTTCTTGTACCTTCTGGATGCTCACTGCGGAACTGTTGTTGGTCTTTCCTTGTGCAGCTGCCTGAATTGCTCTGTCCTTACTCTTTTTCCATTGACATGTACATGTGCAAGTATAGGTGTTATGGTGGATACAGGCATACTAGGCATCATCTGTGTTGAAGCGTTCGCCTTGGGAATAAGTTTCCGCACCATGGAAGAATATGACGTGGCAAAGACAAGGTTACGTTGCCTCATATTCTTTTTTGGCTTCAGTGTAGGGGATCTGCTTGGTCACTTTTATCTCATGTATTTTGTGTTCTTCAGCAAAAACAGGGCAGCCTCTGCTCCAGACTGGGTGGTTCCAAAAGCAGTTGATGCAGATTGCCGGAGACGTGCAGTCAGCCACAGCGCCATGAGCGGCTTTTCCGCAGTTCACGCAGATCACTTCACCTCCACAACTCATGGTTGTATGGCTGAAATGCTGGCATTTATAGTACCACGTGAGGTTTGGAATGTAAGGCCAAACATTAAGTCGAAGGAACCCTGCCATAAGATGCTCAGGAAGTGTCAGAGAACTGAATGTGACAATGAAAGTGGCAGTCTTTCCAGCTGCTCCATTATTCCTGCGCATTCGTTGCTCCACATCACAGCCCATTTTTGCTTCAGTTCTGCTGTGTCCACATCCATGATGTCTCGGCATGTGACAACGTCCTTACAGGAGTTGAGAGGGGTGTGCATCTCAACAATGATACTATAGTCACCCAGCTTCTCCGATTTCTTAAGAAGGTCTACATGTTTTGACCTGTTAGTCTCTGCCAACAATGAGCCATTACATAATTGTTTTATAGATTTTAAAGTTCCAGCAAGGCCTTCCAAAGCCTTATGATTATAAAAGGAAGACACTTTTTCAAATGTCCCCTCCTTCTTCTTTATTACCAGAAACACATTGTTATTCACGACTCCATGAGCCCTGTTACTGCAGTTCAAAGTATTCTTATTATCAAGATGACTAGACTCTCTCATTCTTTTGGATGAATGGTTGTGAATACTCCAAGCCGGTACACCCTTCCCACTGGGAGGAGAAGATGATGATTTCGAGGGTTCCATCTCAGTCCCGCGAGCAGCTAGTGAACTAAGGGTCCACTCAGAGTCCCGCAAGCCCCAATAAGCTTTATACAACTGACGTGTGGCAAGTTCCCCAGAGGTTGCCTGCTAACGACTGTTCCATCTCAACAGCCATGCATCCTATCAGTGTACAGCACACCTTGAGATTGAAGGTTTTATATATATATATATATATATATATATATATATATATATATATAGCCAAGATGTTCATTTCCTGAGGCATGCAGCGTTCCACCGCCACGCCATGCCCAGAGCTTACAGTGACAGGTGATTGGCGGCACTTACCAGGCCCCAGCTCAGGAACCCCGGGGTCGTCAAACCTGTACCCAGCAAATCAATGTTGAGCCCCTGAGGGGTACCTCATCAAGAGTTGCTGGTGTCTGACCCTCAGTGGTGGGATACCAGCTTTCACCAGAAGGCAGTCAAAAGGACTCCAAAGGAAGCCTCTAACTGCCAACCACACAGTACTGTGGCGGACAGGGTCTAACAAAGTCAGTACTGATGCTTCTGCCGACCCATAGGCAAAACACATCCATGAGCCAGGCGGGATAAAATCAAAGCTTTCTAAAATCACAGAACTGCACAGTCTGTGCTCTAGGTGGTGCTGCCGCTGACATGTCTGAGAGTATTAAGTTTCTTCATACAATTTGCCTTCAGCTGCTGTACACATGGTAACCATGTTAACTTCTTGTGAAATAATAGGCCTGAAAACATGAAAGTTTCAATGACTTCAAGTAACTGGTTACAAAGGTAAAATTCTGGGTGCAGATGCATAGACCTGAGTCGACAAAAGTGCATGATGCAAGTTTTCACGAGACAGAACTGATATCCATGATGCAGAGGTCAGCTGTGTACTGTCTGTTAGGCAAGAATGTAGCCAAAGGGGGAGGGGGAAGGTCCATGGGTCCGGATACCCACCCTCCTCCCGCCTGCTTGAAATTACACACAACCTAGCACCGCGTGCTCAAATTGAGATATACGAGTACAATAAAATCTTCCATTTGAGGGTGTTACTACAGCATACATGCGACACAGCGTGACTCTGATGTGGGTGTATAAGCACCAACATGTGAGCAAGGGATTAGTGTGGCACTCATGTCTTTCTGATATGCATGGGGTAAATGTGGAAAAATGAATTATGACGACATTACTAGCAAATGCATCCGAACAGAACCATTGTGCTGTTATTCGTTCCTTGGCAGCAGAAAGACAAACACTGATAGACATTCATTGGAGAATGAAGAACGTGTGCGGGGAAGCATGCCTGTCGAAACCCACCATTGTTGAATGGTGAAACGAGTATTACTGCTCGATGATAACACATGTCCCCATATCACAAATGTCATAATGCACAATACGCCAATTCAAGTGTTAGACACTCGAGAATCTGCTCTATGCTCGTAATCCCTTCCCATGTGATTATCACACCTATGGCCCCTTAAAAAAAGGCAACAAAGGTTTGAAGATTCCTGTAGGACGAAGATGTACAGCAGATAGTTACACTTCTTCAAGCAGCAGAACACAATGTTTTACGAAATGGATAACTTCAACCTGGTGTGTTAGTGGAATGGCTGCCTCAGTGCCCCTGGTGATTTTACCACAGTGGCATACCAATTGTGGACTGTGCGGCCACTGAACGGAAACTTTTTGATGCCCCCTTGTATTTTGATGTTAATTATGTAACGAAAAAGGAATATGCACTGTCGACTATCAACAAGGTCATCAATTGGCTAAAATATCTATATACTGAAACCACTATCGGCTATTGCCTATCCTTACTTTAGACCAACCATTGTACACTGTTGAACTTACTTGAGTCCAGTTGTTTTATTAATCAGTTCAGTTCTCAGTTTAATGTTAACACTGGAGTCGAGTTGCAATATTTCAGCATTTCACAAGGCAGTGCTGCGGTTAAGATCATTACAAATAACATCAAACTAAAATCAGTGCATAAAAATGCACTTGGATTTGCCAATGTTGCCCAAAAATCGCACTGATCGACAAAAATATTGCCCAGACCGTGATGATTGCATTTCTTTACAAAATTTGCTCAAAATTCTACCATTATTAGCCCAAATGGCAAAATATCGT
Organism: Schistocerca cancellata; assembly: GCF_023864275.1. Lineage (NCBI taxonomy): Eukaryota > Metazoa > Arthropoda > Insecta > Orthoptera > Acrididae > Schistocerca > Schistocerca cancellata. The sequence continues at coordinate 888,513,175 of NC_064626.1, forward strand.
CCATCCTGGTCACCGGGGTGATACTAAGTTATTAAAACCGGTTCCGATAAGGAACAACGGGGAGGTGTGTGTGTGTGTGTGTGTGTGTGTGTGTGTGTGTGTGTGTGTGTGTCTGTGTGTGTGTGTGGGGGGGGGGGGGTTTGAATATGGAGCAGCATGTACTTCCCACTTACATATCATACATAGTATCCTCACCCAACAAGCAAGAATGTAATGGACACTGTTAGTGAACATGGATCGTAACATCAATGGCACACGAAATTGGCGATTCAGTTTCTCTACCAGCACTCGCAAGAAAAGATACTGTCACTGTTAACTGAGGAGGACAACGAACATATGCTAACAGATGTTGACAAATAAAATCATCCAGGGACAATTATGCTGTATAAGACCTCTATTTTAAAATAAATAGGGTTTATTTTTCTCTTAGAGTAGCTTATAGCTCCACTTAACACGTTTTTATGAAGGAGCTCTTTAAAATTTGAGGTGTTTTTCTTATGTTTTGTTATGTAAACTATCAGCAGAAACTGAAAAACAGAAGTCTTTTTAATATCCTTTTAAACAAATTGGACTCCCCTTTAGCAAAATTCCAGCTACATCCTTGTGTAAGGCCCCCTGAAGTTGGCACTCTGCATTGGGCAATGTTGTAAAGCTGTAATATATGCAAAGGTTGACCATAAACATTGACGGTATGACTGTGGGTCCCAATGCAACCATGATACCAAAGGTTGTGATGGTGAAGAGGGTTACACTCAGAACCAATCCCTGAAGGACTGCAATTTCCTGAATGTATTACTTGTTCAGTGTTGGGCCTATCTGGAACTGGAACAGTTGGAGGAATATGAAATCCCGGATCAAAATTGATAAGCAGCCCGGAAAGCTCTAATTGTGCAGTGTAGACAGGGTGTGATGTTGCCAGGTGGTATTGTACACCTTCCACAGGTCAAAAAACACAGTGATCAGGTGTTGGTGATGCCTGAAAGCATTGTACACTGCAGATTCCAGACAAATCAGTTGGTTTGTGGTGGGCCGGAATGCCAGAAAGCCATTTTGAAATTGCAAAAAAAGTCCTCTGACTTCCAGGAATCAACAAAGTTGTTTGTTGACCACTCCTCTGAATAATTTACACAGCCTGTTCATTAGATAGTATGGCTGATAATGAGTCAAACTTTGAGAGTCTTTTCCCAGTTTTGACGATAGGGCTAATAATACTCTCCAGCCATTGGGTGGTGGGGAAGGAGGGATGAGAAGCTTCCCACCAAATATAATGAAAAAAAAAACCATGAATGTGCACACAAGGATAAGTAGTTTCACTCTGCCAAGTATTTCAGGATCAAGAAGTCAAAATGGTACTTCAGCAACGATCTAGGGATTAGTAGAGAGAGAGAGAGAGAGAGAGAGAGAGAGAGAGAGAGAGAGAGAGACCAGGAACTGTGGACAGTGGGCAGCCAAAAATGCAATGGAGTTTAGTCCATACTTGAGACAATGGTGCCTGGGCTCCCACAGGCGATACATACTGTTCCAAAAACTACTGCTTCCCTTTTTTTTTAAATTAAAAACTGTGCCTTTTCTTGAAGTCTTGATAATTTAATCGTTCTGTATAAAGATGGTGTTTATGTCAATGAAATGCCCTTCAACACTCTTCGATAGCAGCAAGAACTTCTTCAGACCACCACAGCATAGGTTTCCGGCACGGATGGCCTGAAAAATGGGATGTCACTGCTTTTGTAGAGTGTATAGTTGGGTCAACAGTATCTTTTACCACACTTTCAATACCCAACTCTTAACTGGTTTCAAAAGTTACTTTGGAGGTAAAACCCTGCCAGATGGATTTCCAAAATGATCAATATGTTGCATGTTCCTTTGGTCGGTAGTTTGGGAAAGAGATAGTGATAGGAAAGTGGTTGCGGCTGCAGAGGTGCCACGAACATATCGAAGGATCAAGTGTGAGAGACCTGGGCTGCAGATTGTAATATCTACGGTTCAGTATGTTCTACAGGCCATAATGAACTGTGTTGCAGTTCCATCATTAACTAGGGTGACTTCCATTTCTGAAATTAATTGCTCTATTACTTGGTCCCCACTAGATGTGGTTTGACTGATCCACATAAGATTGTGGGCACTGAAGTCAACCATTAGAAGGGTGCATGGAAGCAGCTTTTCCACTAGCTCCAGTAGCCCATGATACACTACAGATCCATTCGGGAATAGACAGATATTACACAGAGATAGACTGTAACAGCCACATCTTCTAACGAAGTGCTTAGTAGCACATGCTCACTGAAAGTGTCAGAGTATGAGAATGCTGACTCCTCCAGATGCCCTCTTGGCATTAAAAGATTTTGTAATTTTTAATAGTAGGGAAATGGGTTTCTGAGAATTGAGTCAGCTGAAGTGCCACGCCAATCGCAAAGCAGCCATTAATTGTAGGAATTCGGCCAGGTGGCAATGACAGCTGTTGCAGATAAACTTTTTCACAGCAACTTGATAAGAAGGTGGTCAAGTGTATCATATTACTGGATTGTCAGATAAACTTTTTCACAGTAACTTGATAAGAAGGTGGTCAAGTGTATCATATTACTGGATTTTCTTCTCCCTCTCCCTCCTTTAAACTGACAATATCAGCAAACAAGGGGTGGTGGTGGAGGGAGGGGGGGAGTGGCTGGGTAGTTTACACTTGCAGGTGTTGTTCACAAGGGTTGCACTCAGGCATTGTCCCTTTGTACTTCCCCCCAAGTAGCCTTCGTAGTAGAGTGAGAGGACATGTGTTCAAAGCTCTGGCACCTAAAACATCCCAGAGAAGGGATATAGGGCCGACATCACAGATATAAATCATGACCTTAACTTTCTAAAGTAGGAAATAAGCTCTAGTGTCCTATTATCTTCATGACATCTGTGAATGTGACGAACAGAATGTACTCTGCAACACCCCACGTCAGCATGCACTTCTTCGTAAATTTGTAGTGTTCGGTCCTGATGGAAGATGACACCTTGAATTTTGTTCAGTTTATTAAGAGAGATGGTAACTGGTATGCCCCTGAATTTGTCATGGACCTGAAGTAACTGTGACTGTTTAATGTTCAAAGTTCTGATCAACAGAGATCCATTTCACATTTTCTGCATCACAGAAACTTCCTCAAATCTATCCTCAATATTTCAAACACAAAACAGGGCTTTGTTGTTGCAAAAAGTTCTCCATCAGTTAGTTCTGGGGCACACCAAGAACTGGGCGAACTGTCCACCTCCATTTCTCCTTGTCCACTCTCATCCTACGGCCTGCCCAAAGATGGAAATGTTATGCAGTTATAAGCCTCTGCACTAAAATCTTGAATTCTATTGGCTGAGATGACTGTGTTGACACAGACACTGATTAGGGAGAGTTAGATCTGTTTTGTTGCTGATCGTCCACCCAGATGCCACTCACTCTAATAGCAGACTCTCCTCATGGGGGCCACCCCACCAAGGAAAAGGTTGTCTGGCATAGTACTGGTTTCCACAGTCTCTGAGCCCACGACTGGACAGGTACCTAGTCCCATGCATGTATGGGGAGGTTACAGCTTGGGCATTAAGAGGCTATCTCAGCACTGTCAGGAGGCTACAGCCATGAGGTTACATGATAATCCCCAATGATAGGTTCGCTACTGTAATTGATTGTGTATCTGAAAATGAATACACTCTGATAGTAGGTGCAGAAGTCTACACAGTGAAGAGATTACGCACAACATAAGTTGTTCTTCTCCTGCCATTTATTGAAATTTTAGAAAAGTGGAGGTTAAACCCTAAAAGGAGACTAGGTAATGAAGTCAAAACAGTTAAGGCAGAGATTGTGAAATAAGTTTAAAATGGCGAGTGGCCTAATAACAGCAAGTCATCAATGTAAAAGCTTGACTGTGTATAAGACATCTTTTAGACGCCTCTTACGGCAGGCAAGGAATTACGACAGGTCTATTCTAGCTGCTGACACTGCAGGGTGAGGCAAGGATGTAGGTGGGCTTAGGGAGTGGACTTGTGGAGATTGAGGCAAAGGGATTACGAGATGAAATGATGTTTCAAAGACAATTTCCATCTGTGCAAATACGAGAAGCTGATGTCGGTGGGGGGAGGAGGGGGAGATTTGCATAGTAGAGGTCGTGAAGCAACAGGAAATCATGTGTGTTCCATTCAGTAGTGTGTTTAGCCATTGTATACTCAACTCTGATCTTACCCATAGTTTTCTGGTGGACATTCATTCGAGTGGACAGCTGTTTGACAGTTACACATTCTCATTTATTCAGTTTGGTGGCTAGTGGGTGGTTATGCCAACTGCTACTCAAATCTTGGGCATATCCTGCAACCATCCCAGTCCTTACCCCAGCTACCTACTGCACACTCACCGTATGTGTTTCCCAAGTCTATAAACCCAACCATACTGAATGCGGGGGGCTGCGGCACACACAAAAAAGAAAGGTCACTTAGTATCCTCTCTAACAGAAACAACTTTACAATATCCAATATCCTCCACCAGAGCTGTGACTATCCGCACACACATTTATTTATTTATTTTTTGGGGAGGGGGAGGGGGGGGGGGGGACGCGGCGGTGGCCATTACCATTTTCCTAACTGGTTTGATGCAGCCCAGGGCAATTTCCTCTCCTGTGGCAACATCATCATCTAAGAGCAATGTTAAACACTAAGTCCTCAATTATTTTTTGAGTTTATTCCAGTCTCACCCCTACAATTTGTATCCTGTACATCTTCCTCAAGTACAATGGAAGTTATTCCTTGATGTCTTAACACATGCCTTTTCATTCTGTCCCTTCTTCTTATAACCATTTTTCACATATCCCCTCTTTGCTGATTATGCGGAGAACCTCCTTATTTCTTATCGTATCATGCTACCCAATTTTGAACATCATTCTATAGCACCACATCGCAACACTTCGATTCTCTTATTATCTGGTTTTCCCACAGTCCATTATTTAGTTTCCAAGGTAAAAAAATTTCCTCCCTTCATCTATTTCATAATATCCAATTTTGATATTAAGTTTATTGTTCCTCTCATTTCTGCTACTCCTCAATACTTAAACACTGAAGAGCCAAAAAAACTGGTATGCCTGCCTAATATCGTGTAGGACTCCCATGAGCACGCAGACATGTTACAACACAATGTGGCATTGACTCTACTAATGTGTGAAGTAGTGCTGGAGGTATTGACACCATGAATCCTGCAGGGCTGTCCATAAATCTGTAAGAGTACGAGGAGTAGAGATCTCATCTGAACAGTACACTGCAAGGTATCCCAGATATGCTCGATAATTTTCATGTCTGGAGAGTTTGGTGGCCAGCAGATGTCTTTAAACTCAGAAGAGTGTTCCTGGAGCCCCTCTGTAGCAATTTTGTGTGTGTGTGGTGACGCACTGTCCTGCTAGAATTGCCGAAGTCAGTCGGAATGCAGAATTGACATGAATGGATGCAGGTGATCAGACAGGATGTTTATATATGTGTCACCTATCAGAGTCACATCCAGACATATCAGGGGTTCCATATGACTCAACTGCATACGCCCCCCCCCCCCCCCCCCCCCCCACCATTACAGAGCCTCCACCAGCTTGACGGGCACAGGAAAGGAGTAAAGCTTTGTGTTGTGCACCCATCAAGAGTACACAAGCGGGCCTTCGGCTCCAAAATCCCATATCGATGATGTTTTATTGAATGGTTCATATGCTGACACTTGTTGATGGTCCCAGCATTGAAATCTGCAGCAATCTGAGGAAGGGTTGCACTTCTGTCAAGTTGAACGATTCTCTGCATGCGTCGTCGGTCCCGTTCTTGCAGTATCTTTTTCCGTCCACAGCAATGACGGAGATTTGATATTTTTACCAGATTCCTGATATTCATGGTACACTCGTGTAAAGGTTTGTAATGGGACACCCTTTTCGAACACAACTTTTTTTTTTTTTTTTTTTTTTTTTTTTTTATAGAAATAGTCAATACCAGGATTAATCCCAAATCTTGTATAGGTGAACATTCTCAGATGTTTCACTGAAAGAATTTCATTTGATTTTCTATATGGTGTATTGTATTACAAGCTAAAATGTATAAAGAGAAATTAATTTGTTAGTACTCTGTATGTACAGTTAAAATTACTTTTCTTTTAAAAATATTTGAAACTACAAAATATCTGGCATACTTAAAAATCCCTATTGTTAATTGTACAATCTGACAATATTTATTAAATTTATTTCTGGACTTATTTATAAAATAATGATACAACCTGGTGAAAATCTTCTTTTGTCAAGAAAGCTCTCTTTTTTTGTAAACTCTTTGGAATCTTGTGAGTACCGCGGAATGTAAGTACTAGCTGACACACCTCCGATGAAAACACATGTTGTTTTTTAAATGTTGTCTACAACAATGTAATTGATGGTTGTCTACAGGAAAATCCTCACTCATCGCTACCTCGGAGATGCTGTGTCCCACTGTGTGCAGACTATAACACCACATTCAAACTCACTTAAAATCTTGATAACATGCCACTGTAGCCGCAGAAACGCATTTAACAACTGCGCCAGACACTTGTTCTCTTACATAGGTGTTACCGGCCTAGTGCCGTATTCTGTCTGTTTACATATCTCTATATTTGAGTACGCATGCCTATACCAGTTTCTTTGGCACTTCAGTGTAGTTATCTTCAGTTTACTCTGTGCTAAGACTGTTCGATCCCTTCAACAGCTCCTGCAATTCTTCCTCACTTTGACTGATAATAGCAATGTGATAGGTGAATCTTATCATCAGTATCCTTTCATCCTGAATTTAATCCCACTCCTGAACTTTTCTTTTATTTACATTTTTACCTCCTTACTGTAAATAAGGAACAAAATACTACATCCCTTTCTAAGGTGAACATGTCTTTCTTCATCTTCCATTCATATTTTTTCTCCTCTTGATTCTTGCACATATTGTATATTACCTGTCTTTCCCTACAGTTCACTTCTATTTTCCTGATGATGTTCAACACCTTGTACCATTTTATATTTTTGAGCACCTTTCTTGGTCGATAAATTCTATGAATATGTCTTGATTTTTCTTATGCATTGCTTACATTATCAAGCACAATGTCATAATTGCCTCTCTGGTGCTTTTGTCTTTCCCAAAGTCAAATTGGTTGTCACCCGAGGGATCAAAATTTTATTTTTCATTTTTCTGTATGTGGTCCTTAAGCTGATTATGCAATGGCTCTCACATGTATCTGTCCTAGTTATCTTTGGGACTGTGTGTACAACAATTTTCCAGAAATCTAGCAGTATGTCTCCAGACTCATTCTACAAACCAAACTGAACAGTCGTTTGCTTGGTACTTTCTCAACTATTTTAGAAATATCAAAGGAATGTTACTATTGTGGTGTAACAGGCTGGTCCACCTCTTCCTAGCAACCACATGAAAGATGCTCGTGTAAAAATTTTGTTTCGCTAGTTAGCACCTGCAAGTTCTCCACTGTGTGCGCTTCGATTCTGTTTTGTGCAGAAACAATGGGAGAAGTGTGCGCACAGGACACAGTAATGGTGCAATGCTGCCAAGAGTATCCACCTACTATGAAGATGGTGTTTATACTTTGGCATCATGGCTTGGTAGTGTTTTGGAAAGCAGAGAGCAATTACTTCTGCTGACAATGTAAATGCCAGAGAAAACAGTTTCTGGAAGGTAGGGAGAAATGTCATTCTTTTACATGCTGTTCTGAGACTCACTTCCGATATGTTGTTCTGAGTAATCACAGCATTGTCACGAAGCATTGTAAATGTTCAATATGAGAACAAGCAAACAAAAGAGTTTTCTAAAAGGTAAATTACATCATTTTGTTGTGAGTTGGCATAGATGTGAGCACTCTTACAGCCCTCGACACTCAGCAGCTGAAAACAAAAGTCACATGGCACAATTAGTGGTACGCATAGCAGGTCTACTGCGTCAAGAAGACCTGAGAAGGTAACTGTAAATTTTCAACAAGATAAAAGTGATCATGAATGACACTGAGATGACAGACTGATTGAGAAGTGAGGACTTAGTTACTAACCGTAAAAATAGGGACCCCTTTGTTTCACTACACTATACCTTCCATCTTACCAGATCCCAAGTCTTCCACACTGCACTTAAATTCTAACTAATACTGGATTCACTGTGTCTTCCAAATCAACCCCTATTTCTTCTTGTATCGCACCATCAGCCATTTCTTCCCCTCATACTGACTGCATTCAACAGTAGCTGTCTGGCCTGGCGCATGAAACCGATAACCCACAATCTCGTAAAAAAATGACTTAATATAACTGAGTGACTGCTAATGCCATCTGCTATCATTTGCTAAACAAAGGAATTTATTTATGTTTTGATTTTGACTCCACAGAGGCTGCTAGTGGTTGTATGTATTTTTAATGAGGCATTGTCCCGTGCAAGAACCTGATAATCCTCAGAAATGGCAGAACAAAATAAGAAGAACGGAAGAATATTATTCAAGATAACAGAACACCCTAATACAGTAGTCATTACACAAGGAGACATAATCCTTATACAAAATACCTGTCTCCAGAATTCTTTGAGAGGAAGCTAATATGACTTATGGAGAGTTGTACTGGCAACGCACAAGAACCAACATTCACCATTCTCACACACATTTTCAGAACACAACTTAACTTCCACTTTGGTAAGCTCAGTTTGGACAAATATAAGCAGTGTGATGTTCTAGAAATGATTGCAAGGAGTACTAAATCAGAAACAGAGAAAAGGAGTATCCTAAGAGATGAAGAGCAACACCTTCAGAAAACTGAAAAATCCCAAACACAAATGAAAATACACTGGACTCTCGCTAATCTGGCCCTCAGTAGTCCGGCTTCTCAGTAATTTGGCACACATCCAAAAAACACGTGCACAATGAATTAATGCTTTATATATACTGTATTTGAAACTGTAGCTTTCTTTACAGTTCGGAATCATCTCTTCTAAAAGGAAACACGTTACGCTAGACCTCAAGCAGAAACTCAAAATTTTAGATGAGTTAAATCGAGGTTCTTCGCAGAAAGCCATTGCTGCCGAGTTAAATGTTGGATGAGCAACTATTTATGACATCAAAAAGAAAGAAGCTGTTATCTGACAGTACTCAACACAAATGGATAGGGAGTTGGAAAAAGGGAAGGTTATGTGAAACACCCGATGTGACAGCCCTAATTCAGCCCATGGAGCAGGGAATTTTGGAATCAATTAAATGTCATTATTAACATTCACTTCTAATCCCCTTGCTGAAAGAAAGTGAAAACGGCTATTGAGACTATGCTGAAGGCATGGAAAGCAATTAACATATGTGATGTTGTTTTCCAAGTCGCCGAACCATGCGATAAAGTGGAGAGCACTACCATAATGAAGAGCTGGATAAAATTATGGCCATCCATTGATGCTGAGTTGGATCCAGTAGTGAGTGACAGCGATGAGCCAGTCAATTCGGAATTATCAATTACTTTCTACACTGACATGTTCCACAACCTTCCTGGAGGAGAAGAAATTGATGATGAAGATGTTACTAAATGGCTGAATGAGGAAAACTGCAATACAGACCAAACTTTAACAGATGAAGAAATAATCACAATGTGCACAAAAGTAATGATGGAAGTGATGAAGAAGAGGACACAGGAGGAGAGAGCAGAAGATTTCTCACACTCTGGTGCTGAAGCTGCAGAGGTCTTCCCGGAGTACATTATGCAACAACCAGATGCTTGTAAAGCAGTTGCGTGATAAAGCATGCCACTGTCGCATATCATCATTGCGACAGTTAAAAATTAGGGATATGTCTCATAGTGAGTGATACGACTGTATAATTACATACAGTATACACTCAAGGACTAAGTTTTCTTTGAAAATTAATGTATTTTTGGATTTAATAAACTATATCCTCTATGTTTTAAAATAGTATTCTTTGGTTAAATAAAGTACAGTACACTACATACCTTATATTTTCAAAATAAAATAAAAAACAATATAAATGAATAAAATAAATTTCAGAAACTCACTCAATAATCCGGCACTTCCACTAATCTGGCACCCATATGTGCCAGGAATGGATGGATTAGTGAGAGTCTACTGTAGATTCTGAGAATTCTGTCTGAAGTGAAATACTTTTCACAACAGCATTTGAGATGTAGCAAGGCCTACCAATTCTACACATATATACCAGAGTCATATTTTTATTCCAGGCAATTGTGGACACAAAACCTTTGAGTCCATGACTCTAAAGGAGAATCTCACGTGCATATGTGGTCAGAGAATGTTGCTGGTCGGGGATCACATGCACACCTAAAACGATTAGAAGCTCAACAGAAGCCAAACACTTGTTTGCTTGGCCAGACACTTGTGGGGGCCAAAACAAAAAAGGGAATTCGGTATCTTTTTGGTGCTATGCTGTTTATGTATGGAAATTATTCCATACAGTGGAACACAAATTTCCTATATCTGGGCATACATTTTTATTTTGTGACAGTAATTTCGGTGTTACAGAAAAGGAAAATCGCTGCTGTCTATATACCAGTAAGTTGGTAGAAAATAGTAGAAACATACTAGAGGAAACAGTCTTTTCACGTGAAAGTGATGGCACAGGAAGACTGTGTCGCTTGAAAACTTGAAGAACTACCTAACATTTAGGAATAAAGACAATGATAACAACACTGTGTGTGTACAAAGGCCTGCACACATCATGATTACCCAACGCTTGCCATGAAAATACTGTGTAGCATATTCACACAATCCAGAAATGGAAAACATACATAGAGTAAACATTGTAGGGAAAGATAAGATACCCACAACATGCCAAACACCTCTCCACCAACACCGCCTTCCAATCAATGAAGCTAAACTGAAGGATCTGAGGAAACTGTGTCAATTTATACCCAAAGAACATTGAGAATTTTATGCTGGACTGAGGAGCAAAGTGCCTACACAATGCAAACTATGGGGTAGACAAGTAACAGATCAAGAAACATAAGAGCAGCCGCAACAATGACAACAACATTCTCAGCCTGAAAATGAGTCAGAATATTCATTGGGTGATGAAGATGAGCAAAAAAAGTTATTGTGGTGTATTGTTCATGCAATGAGCTAATTAAATTCTGTTTGGCAAACTTTTTTTAAATTTTTTTCAAAGACAAAACATTAAGGTATACTGTCAAAAATTTGTGGATAATTAGTTTATATGGTTAACTTTGAAAAGGCAAGTATAAATAAAATAGAATTCAATCATAGCCTGTAAAATATCACATTTGCATTTTATTTAATATCTCAAAAGTAACACTGTATGTGTTATCAGGTTTTATCACGAGGCCACATAATTTTTCTTGTACTATTAATGTTGGTGCCTTTGCCTTTAATTTCACTGAAGATTGTTTTGTCTTTTCTATATGCTGAATCAGACTTTTTGATAACCATTTCTTCGCCTTTTTCTTGAAGCCCTTTCACTTTGGCTGCCCTGCACTTCGTATTTATTTCATTTCTGACTGACTTATATTGATGTATTCTAGTCTTTTCCTGAACATTTTTGTACTTACTTCTGCTATCCAAGGCTTCTTTACAGCATTCTTGTACCTATATTTGTTTGTTCAACTTCTGTGATTGCCTTTTGTAGATATGCTCATACCTCATCAACTACAATGCCAACTGTGGTATTCATTACCACATTATCTACAGCCTTAGATAACTTCAAATGCACCTCATTGTTCCTCAGCAGTTTAGTATCCCACTTCTCTCCACATTCATTCTTCTGGATGATTCACTTCAATTTCAGTCTACTCTTCATCATTAATGAACAGTAATCCAAGTCTATACCTGCTCCTGGGCATGCCTTGCAATCCAGTACGTGATTTCAGAATCTCGCTTTGACCATCATTTAAGCTAGCTGGAATCTTCCTGTCTCCAGACCTTTTCCAAGTACATTTACACCTCTCGTGATTGTTGTACAGAGTATTCATTATTATTAGTTGAAATTTATGGTAGAACTCAATTAGCCTTCTACTTCTTCTCTCATTCCAACTGCTAAGCCCATAGTATCCCTCCCCTACCACAATTTTCCAATTATCCACGATTACTAGATTTTCATTTTCCTTTACATACTTAATTACCTATTCAATATAGTCCTACATGAGGGTGTTCAATAAATAATGCAACCCCTTTTTCATCTCAGCCAATTTTGGTTGAAAAAAATGTGGATTTTGTTGTGTGACATTGTAGAATATTGGCGTTTTACCGCCTATAGTTTCACGAGGTTCCTCTACACAGCGACACTATACGCAGCTTTCAAAACGGCGTCTGGAATGGATGTGTGCCCCAAGCAGAGAGCTGTCACTGACTTTCTTTTGATGGAAAACCAGAGCTTCAAAAATATTTGTAAGCCCTTGCAGAATGTCTACAGCCATCTGGCAATGAACAAAACCAAGGCGAATTCTTGAGTGAGGTGTCTGTCATAATCCCAACAAGATCATGCAAACCTGTTCAATCTCCTGTTTGCTAGTTAGTCACACAGTTGTGACTCCTGCAATGTTGGAATGTGTGGACACTCACATCTGAGGTGACTAACAAATCACAGTCAAACACCTTGCAGCACAACTAGACATCTTCATTTGTAGTGCTGACACACTTGTGCACCAATTGGGGTACTCAAAGTTCTGGGCCTACTGGGTTCCTCGTAACTTTACAGAAGACCATAATGAGCAACAGAGAACCATCTGGAGTTGCCTGCACTTTATGAACCCAAGCTGATAATTTTTTGTCGAACATCATAAATAATGCAACCCCTTTTTCTTCTCAGCCAATTTTGGTTGAAAAAAATGTGGATTTTGTTGTGTGTCATTGTAGAATATTGGCATTTTACCCCCTATCGTTTCACGAGGTTACACTACATGGCGACACTATACACACCTTTCAAAACATGGTTTCATAACTTCAAACCGGAAACAAAACAGTGATCCATGGAGTGGCACCACACCACCTCTCCTCCGAAGAAAAAGTTCAAAGATGCACCCTCTGTTGGTAAAGTCATGGCGACGGTCTTTTGGGGCTCTGTAGGGGTTAATCTGTTTGATGTCATCCCTCAAGGTGCAATGACCAACTCTGAAGTATATTGTGCTACCTTCAGCAAATTGAAAAATAAATAAATAAATAAATAAAATAAAAAACGACTTCAGCTTGTTTGTCACAACAAAATGCAAACAAACTACTCCTGCTCCAGGGAAATGAAAGACCTCATATAAGTCTGTGCACCTGAGAGAAGCTTACGAAACTTCATTGGACTATTTTTCCTCGTCCACCCTACAGTCCGGATCTCTCGCCTTCTGCCTTCCATCTGTTTGGCCCTATAAGGATGCACTCCACGGGAAGCAGTATATGGATGATGGGAAGGTCACTGATGAAGCAAGATGCTGGCTCCACGTGGGCCAGTCGAGTGGCACCATGTGGGCATACAGGACCTTCCTGTAAAATGGCGTAAGGCTGTTGCATTAAACGGAGATTATGTTGAAAAATAGAGTTTTGTAGATGAAAAGAGTGATAAATAGTATGGTGTATTGAAACCCTGAATAAAAACAACCTGCTTTCATAAAAAAAGTGTTGCATTTCTTATTGAATGCCCATCATACTTCGTCTGCATCTTCATTTTCGTCTTCAGCTTCAGCTTGTGACCTCAGCACATGTACTTTAACTATTGTTGGTAACACTGGTTTGCTGTATGTTCTTATGAGAATAACCCTCTCAGTTAATTGTTCACAGTAACTCACTCTCTGCTCTACCTTCCCACTCAACACGAATCCTACTCCAGTCATACAATTATTCCGCTGCTCCTGATATTACCCTATACTTCTATAACCCTTATTTCCATCTCCTTCACTTCACTGTATTTATGCAAAACCATTGCATTTCCCTTTTCAGATTCTATTGCTTCACCACCACATTCATACTTCTGACATCGCACACTCAGGCTTATAGAATGTTACCCTTTTGATGGTTATTCAATCTTTTTCTCGGGGTCTGCTGCCAGAGATTCGAATGGAGGACTCATACAGAATTTTCTGACAAATGAGAGATTATCATGATACTTTCTCAATTACTTACATGCCATAGCTCCTGTTTATACATACTGTGTGTTTTTAAGGGAGTAGTTTCCATTTGCTTCTACATCCTCATACCATAGACCATTGCTGATTCTTCCATCTTTTAGGGCCTGTTTCGCACTCGAAAAGCAAGATAATGACCCAGATCTCTGTCCACTTCTATACAGTTTTTGCCTATGCCATTTGCAGTATGAAGGTGATTTCTTATACTGCAAGCCTTTGACCAAATTTTCTAATGAGTTTTTTTTCAAAATTTATACACTGGATGAAACCAAACCTGGGATCCAGGAGACTACCTGCAGATCACAGTGACAACCTACTTGTCATAGCACCTAAAAATGTCAACACCACACCTACTACCAATCCGTTGCCATATGGGTCATGCTCCCGTACAAGTCTCCGGTGCTCGACTTGACTCGTGCAACTATCCAGCACATTCTACTCCAGTTATGTTCAATTCTATCACACAAAGGGCCACCTGTGAAAGCAATCTTGTCATATATATATACCAGCTCCACTATAATTTTTATACAGCCTTTTATGTAGCCATTACCACCAACAGCTATTCATTAGGACAGATAGTTGGCGATAAACTGTCCCCAAGAGCACATCTGGCCACCCAGTGCTTCATTCCAATGGCTGCTTCACAATCCATACCATCTGGATCCAACACGTTTCTCTGTATTATACATGTGAAATGTCTTTGAAATACATCCTTTGATCCCATAATCCTCCTGGCCTCAATCATTTCTAGCTCATCCACATAGCCACCTCCACACCTGCCCTATGACCCTAACTCATTCATACTGCACATTTGTATTCAGTGCACCTGCTGTCTCTCCATTCCAATCTTCAGCCATCCCCCCCCCCCCCCCAACCCTGCCTCTCATTCCCTATCTCCTTTCTCCCTTTTCCCATGCCAAACGACACAACCCCTCACCCTGGCCAAGCTGCAATGTTCACACAGTATAGTCAGCCAGTATGATGCAGGTACACAATGGTACGTTTGTGTCTCCAAAACAGGGTTCATCCGAAACCTAGCAATACTCTCAGTCTCGTTTATGTACATATCAACATCTCAAAGTCTTGTCTATATGGTGAGTTGTTACCTTTACTCTTCCCATTATTTGTATTCAACCAAGCACTCTCCATTATCACATTTTTACCAAAAAATATCATCATAACCCATAACAGTACGTTGGTCTTTTCTCCACAAATGACTTCTTACATGAAGAACAGAAGACGAATGTTCTCAGCATTACTACCACAAATTAAATAAAATGGTGAAGGGGACTGATGTGCTGCAAGAATTATGGAATCACAGACTGTTTGTGAGACCAAAAAAATACAAATCAAACTAGTGTACTCCAAAACAACCTTCTTTCCCATGCTTTCCATGAATCAATTTGCACTATAATTATAAGAACTACAAAACCATTTGACTGTTCAAAGTACTCAGGAAAAATTAATATAAGACACATGAAATTTCCATTAATATATCACAGTTCTGGCCACAAGCTCAAACAGTTTTTAAAATTACTTTTTATTGTTAGGGTTTTATTAGATCCAACTGTCAATGCTTTAAGAGTCCAAGCCGGAGCACAGCTCAAGCCACAAATTTGTGTAAAAAATTTCGTGCCCAAGTATATGTTAGATCCTGAGTTTCTCGATGCGTGAGCCTCCTATCACTCAAAAACTGGACTCCTTTCGTATGAGAACAATGTATGGACATCTCATGACATACCTTGACTGGTGCTGCTTTCTGCTGACAATTTCTAGAATTATTTCTAAAGAAACGTCAGTTGCTATCATGAATGGCAGAGCCAATATGATCGCACTGGCGTACTTTCATGCATGTACTCATTAGGTTTCGCTGTTAGCTTTAATTCTGCTATAAATAAATCATGTTTGTTGAGTGAGCACCTTGAAGCCTGGCCCTTTCTTAGTATGTATTACTCTGGAAGATACACCACTTACATATGAGCCAGTAATGCTTTAAAAACTGGCATAAACGGCCAGTTTCCTAAGTCTCTTATTCTTCTAAGTGACTGGTCTCCAAAGTGTTAAGGATTCGATTGGACTAATGAAGTTAAAGGGACCAAACTACAAGGTCATTGGTCTCTCCACTGTATATGTGTCAAGTACGAAAGAATCATTAGAGAGGAAGTACGCAGAAGGCATAGTCCATATCAATTCAGGCAGACTAGGAAAAAATCTTACCTCCATAGTCACGGATGCTATTGAACTTAGCATATGTTAAAATGAAGGACTAAGTAAGGAACACACATTTTTTTCAGAATGAGTATGTCATCGACGTACCGATGTCCTGCACGGGATGCCGTTTTATAGAAGCAGCAGGTTGGCTCTAAACAGCCATCCTGTAGCGCGCGCACGTAGGACACCTAAGCTTTTCGTCCGATGCTATGGGAGGCACCAACTTGGACATGGAGAGTACGAAGCAACAGGAAATTTTGGATAAAAATCGGGAACGGGCCCCAGATACTCCACTCATATAATGTCACAAGATATGATGTCGCCAGGTCGTGTCGTAAGCCTTTTGTAAATCAAAAAGGATGGCAACCAGGTGCTGGCATCTGGAAAACGCTGTTCGGATGACAGCCTTGAGGGAAACTAGATTATCAGCGGTAGAGTGACACTGGTGGAAACCACCCTGGCCTGGACTAAGTAGGCCACATGACTCCAGGGCCCAGCACAACCACCGACTTAGTATATGTTCTAACAGCTTACAAAGGACGTTGGTGAGGCTGATGGGTTGATAGCTATCCACATCAAGTTTGTATTAGCGAGGTTTGTGCACTGGAGTGATGGTACTCTCCCACCAATGCAATGCAAAGACGCCATCACACCAGATCAGGTTGAAGTTGACGAAGAGATGCCACTTGTAGTCTGATGAGAGATGTTTGATCATCTGACAGTGGATCCAATCTGGCCCAGGAGCCGTGTCAGAGCAATGGGCAAGAGCGCTGAGGAGCTCCCACTCATTATAGGGTTCACTGTGACATTCAGTGAACAAGTGATCTTTCCTTTCCATCTGCCATCTGAGAGTGTAAACGGCTGGGGGTTAATTCTCTGACGCGGAGGCTCGCGCAAAGTGATCAGCAATTGCGTTTGTGTCAGTAGATAACACACCACTGATATTAATGCCAGTGACACCTGTCATGGTCTGGTACCCAAAAACATGTCTGATCTTTGTCCAGACTTGGGAAGGTGACGTATGGCACACAATGGTCGAGACGTTCCTCTCCAACATTCCTGTTTCCATCTTTTTACAAGCTGGCGAACGCAGATAGGGAGCTGTTCAAAAGCTATTAGGTGCTTGAAGGAAGAGTGCCACTTAAGTCGCTGTGGAGCTCTCCAACACTCTTTAATGGCCTCAGTGATTTCCGGCAACCACCAAGGTACTGACTTTCACCAGTGGCGTCCTAAAGAACAAAGGGTCGTGTTTTCTGCTGTAGAAACGATCGTTCTAGTGACCCGCTCAACCACCACATCGAAGATACCATGTGGGGGAGATTCAACGGTGGCAACAGAGGTGAAAGCTTCCCAGTCTGCTTTGTTTAAAGCCCATCTTAGTAGATATCTGGGGGAATGGAACTAGGGGAGTGACAGGAAGATGGGAAAGTGGTCACTACCACCCAAATCATCGTGGGCTCTCCAGTGGACAGACGGGAGAAGTCCTGGGCTGCAGAGGGATAAATCAGTGCCATGAGCCACACTGAAATGTGTGGGGGGCCCCAGTATTTAAGAGGCAGCGGTCGAGTTGGGACAGTAAAGTTCCGACATCTCTACTTCGGCCAGTAAGCACGGTGTCACACCACAAGGGGTTATGGGCGTTAAAATCTCCCAAAAGTAGGAAAGGTTTAGGGAGTTGATGAATCAGTGCAGCCAATGCATTCAAGAGTACTACACCATCTGGAGGAAGATATACGTTGGAGACAGTTATTTCCTGTGTCGTCCTCATCCTTACAGCCACAGATTCAAGAGCAGTTTGAAGGGGCACAGGCTCACAACATACAGAGTTCAAGACATAAACGCAAACTCCACCTGACACTTTATTATAGCCACTACGGTTCTTGTAATATCCCCAATAGCCACAGAGGGCAGGGATCCGCATTGCAGGGAACCAGTTTTCCTGGAGAGCAATGCAGAAAGCAGGTGTAAAGCTTAACAGTTGCCATAGCTCAGCCAGGTGGTGGAAGAAACCACAGCAATTCCACTGGAGGATGATGTTATCATGAGGTTGGGAAGGCATGAAGTGTGCAAGGATGCATGTTACGCCTCAGGGTCACCTGCTTGCACCGATTGATTATTTGTATCCATTCCTACTGTGGATGAGGCATGAGTGAGATCCAGGTCCTCAGGGCACGCTAAGATCGTTGTGGTGTTGCGGTCACCGGAGGGTCTTTTTTTTTTTTTTTTTTTTTTTTGCTTGCTCTCTCGCTTCTCTTTAGTGGCGTGCTGGGAGGACTTTTCTGAAGTAGCTTCAGGCATGGAGGAAGACCGTGGCTTGCTCCCGAAATAAGTAATTTGGGAGCAAAAAGGGGACTGATGTATTCTGGTGGCCTGGAGGGCCCACTGCTCGTGGCACCAAGAGTGCTACGACTCGTACTTGTGATGGCGATGGTAATGTAGCTGCAGCATATGTGGACGTCAATCAAACGGGGTGTAATTGTTCAAATTTACGTTTAGCCTCTTGGTAAGTAAACTGGTCCAGGGTCTTTTACTCCATGATCTTCCGCTCCTTTTGGAGTACTGTGCAATCTGGACAGGAGACAATGGAAGAAGATGACATACTCTGGAAAGTGTCCTTGCCCAAATAGTTGAATTGCAGGTGGAGATGCAAAGCCATGATGAGAAAAGGTTCAGGAGATCAAATCTAATGCACTATGGATAACTCATGCATCACGTAAGGTGTCCTTCCCCATATAGCCTGCCTTGCACTTCTGTAGAATTTAGAAAGTGGCAGGTCAAACCAGAAAATGGGACCTGAACTTATAGGGCCAAAAAGTGTGAGACTCCTCGCGGTCGTCTCTAACGACAGGCAGGAATACCTCGGGCCTATTCTAACCCCTGGATCCGCAGGGGGAGGCAAATTTGTTGAAATTCGCCAATAAAATGTCTTAAATCACTGTATCTATCAACCACGCAAAGGCAGAGCATAACACTTGCTCTTCATGTTTTTGACCACACAACAGTTATTGTTCTGAAGGAATTAGGTTCTAAACACAATACTGAATACTCAAATGATACTACAAGTTTGAATGAGAGAGTCTGCAAGTAGTGGGATGCAGTTAACATTAAAACTCTATTAAAAGGTCAAAGATTATTTAATAAGTTTCAAGAGCCAATAAACAGGAATTCTCAACACACGCTACAGTTCCTACATCAGTTTGCAAATTGGTTAGTGAAGGAAAACTGTCAGAGTGTAATTGCTCTGGGTAAACAAACTGATTTAGCTCTTCATATACCACCCTTGCCTTGACGGTTCTGGTTGGTACTGGCTCACTGAGAGAAATAGACAGTACCTTCTAACAGGCAAGATTCAAACTGATGACATGGAAAGCACATTTGGGAATTATCATCAGATGAGTGGTGGTAATTACCATTTCTCAATTACATAGATTTTTGAGACACAATAAAACAATGGTACAAAATTATGTGGCATTCAGATGGAAGTCACAAAAATTGGGTGATAATGTGGTTTCAATGGAAGATATTTTGTCTAATGAATCAGACATAAATGACCTTTCAAAAGTTACATACAACGAAGAGTTAAATTTATGTGTTATATGACGATGTGTGGCCCATGCTTCATTACCTAAGTGGCTACTGGACAAATCGAGACTTTTAAGAAAAGTAAAATCAATTATTGAAAAATGTATCTGGCAGATGACAAGGAAGTGAAAGATGACTGAATTCATTTAACACCCGTTACCAGTAGAGGTGGGCTGTGTTAACTTAGGATGTTATAGCCTGCGCAGCATTTATATTTTTTACTGCACAAAAATTGCTTACAGAAAAAGAAGAGTTGCTTTTTCAGGAAAGGTGCCAAAGAAATGTATTGTTTTGTGTGTGTCATAGCAACTTGATTGGTATGATATATTTGTTGGGTAGTGTACGACAAATCACACTGTACATGACGACACTGACTGTATGATTAGTTCTTCAGTCAGTATTCTTTTGAATAATTATATCAAGAGGATTAATTGCATTGTAAATATCAATAAAATCACAAAACTCAAGATTAAGAGAAATGGAGTGAAGTTTTTTTCCTGTATTTTTAAGCACAAAGAAAAAAAATTACTAACTATGCAAATATAAATTCATTGCTTACTGAATCTCCAAACCTTTTCTTAATTCATATACATAGAGATTTGTATCGATATTGCACAGTTTCTCTTAATTTCTAAAAAGTTTCAAGACAATTTTATGAAGGGGAAAAAAAAGACAGTATACCATAAAAACAAGAGAACAAATATACCCTAATCAAAGTATCACACTTTCCTTTACATTTTAGGCAAGAATCTGATATATGTGGAGCTCAATATACGCTAGTAGCTAAAAATGTGTTTTGTAATAGTATGACCGGTACTGTTAACATCATGCACGGAGTGTAGAGACCCTATCCTTGGTGGCATTGTTCAAATGGCTGTCAACTGTAGTAATACAGAGATGAAGAAGCTTACACAGCACGAATTGGCAGGGAGAGCTGCATCAAACCGATATTTCGAATGATGACCACAACAGATATATAATGGAGAGGAATCAACAGATTTTAATGGCACCTGTTTCACTTAATTTTTGTGATGTAAGTTTCCATTTCCAGTTTTTAACCCACTGTGTACTACTGCTGATACAGATGTTATGCATAATGACAAAATATGGGAAAATGTAAATATGGATGGCTGGACACGAATTTGAAATTTCATCCTCCCGAATATGAGCCCAGTTTCTTACAAGTGAATTATCTTGCCCAGTTTTAATAAGGATTAGGGAAGCAATGATAGCTGTCTTGTTGGAGGGAACACCCTGGCATTCAGCTGAAGTGATTATGGTACTGATGGAAATCTTAGAACTGCTTAGCAAATGGGGATCTGAACTCCAATCCTCCAAAGCACTAGTCGAATGTTTTAGATACTGTGTCATGTTATTTGGTTTTATGCTACACGTGCAGTTAAGCTAGTTAAAGTTCATTTCTGTTTCAGTACTAGTCTTTTTATTTAATGCTTTGGTGAACAAGAATGAGTTTTGTAATGCATACACTAAATTTTTGTCAGCCAAAGGATCAATCCAAATGAAGTGGTCCCAGAAAAATTAAGTTGGTCACTAGACCATTTTCAAATATTTTAATTTTTTTATGTGTGATTACCCTAAAACTGAGAAGATCAAAACAGGTTTTTAAAAAAAAATTACTTTTCACCTTTACTGAATGACTGCCATTTTCATTTGTAAGCAAGCGATGATGTTTCAGTTTACGGACGTTAGCAAAGATATGAAAATCTCTCCACTGGGTTAAGTTACAACATTGCAATTGACATGATTGTTTTTAGAAAAGTGTCCTCTACAACATTGTATATTACACAAAATACCGTAAATTAAAAAATAACCAGTCAAAATGACCTCCAAAGTTTGGTATCCAAATTTTAAAAAAATCCACTTTTTAATAACAAACAAAGAGTGATTTATGAGAGTCTATTTTCTCCTATTTCTAGCTTTCATACACTTCTAGCCACAAACAGAGCAAGAACACTTACAAATGTTTCCTTAATTTTTTATGAATTTTTGAAATTTGAAAATTTTAATTTTTTGTAAAGTTTGGGGTTAGTTAGGTTTATTGTCAACAAAGAAGAACATTATTGCAGGGTGTAGCATTGTAGAATTACATTATTGATGGGAGTGACATTGTTGTAGTCAGTCTGTTCTGAAACCTCCTTAATTGAGAGTGTAGAATTTTTATATGCTTTGTTCTGTGTGTAATTTGTAATTAATTTTGAGAGATTAACTGGAATGCAATAACATGGATAAACAGTGCTCTGTTGGACAGATAGCAAGTGAATTGCGTCACAAAACAGTTTACGGTTCAGTTACTAAAAACTTGAAAAATGTCAATGGCAGTCTTGCAATTCATGAAAATGGTTCTAAATGCCTTGAACAAGAATGAATTAAGCTGTGGAATATTCTTAGATTTATCTAAAGCATTTGATTTAATCAGCCATGACTTACTGCTTATGAAACTAGAATGTTATGGGGTCCGGGGACTTGCCTTCAAATGGTTCAAGTCTTATCTCTCTGATAGACAACAGAAAGTACAAATATGTCATGAAAGCAAAGAGTATCTTTCAGATTTTTAAAAAAAAAAAAAAAAAAAAAAAAAAAAAAAAAAAAAAAAAAAAAAAAAAACACACACACACACACACACTAGCTATGGAGTGCCCCAGGGTTCCGTGTTGCAGAAACGGTGATGTTCGCTGATGACACTAGCATTTTTATTAAAGGATACACTGAGGATGATCTACAGCAGAGTGTCTCTAGGACAATAAATGAGACATGAAAATGGTTTAGTGATAATGCTTTGATCATAAATAAGGATAAAACGGTATTCAAGAATTTCAGTAATATTAAAAGTAAAGTTAGAAAAAGAGTAAAAGCTGAGTTAGGGAACTTTGCACAAGCTCCATACACAAAATTCCTCGGTATATGGGTGGATGAGCCCTTGAGATGGGAAAAGCATCTAGAAGATTTGAGTAAAAAATTAAGTACATGCTAAGAATGCTTCGGGAATGCTGCAACACTGACTCATTGCTGTGTGCCTATTATGCTTACATGAACAGTTTGCTTAGATATGGTGTGATCTTCTGGGGAAATACAGGTACAGCAAAACAAGCTTTCAAACTTCAAAAAAGGGCTATTAGAATAATAAAAGGGGTTCCCTGCAGAGTGTCACGCAGGGAAATATTTAAATAATTTAAAATAATGACTCTTCCTAGCTTATACATCTATGAATGTGTATGCTTTCTGAAAACTCACCAGGAATTTTCAACATTAAATAATCAGGTTCATAACCATGAAACAAGGAACAGGGATGATTTTCAAAGACACACCCACAAAGGAGCACTCTACCAAAAAAGTGTAAAGTACCAGCCCAAAATACTTTTTAGTGCATTGCCTTCTACAATAATTTAAGAATTGCACAAATTCAAGGTCGATCTTAAACAATTTTTACTAACACATAGTTTTTATAGCATTTAAGAATATCTGAATATGAAAAAGTAATATTATTTATGGGTCAACAGAAACATCCGATCTCACGCGTCGGCTTTGACACGTGACGTAAGGGTGTTGTGGTGTGTGACGTCATTACGGCGCGGAGTTTGGTTTGTGAGTGTGGCGTGTTTGTAGATGTTGCCTCGTTGACGTTACCTTAGTAGGAGTTTTAGGGCCTGTAATATATAGTTTACCTTTTTACTGTACTTTTTGTTTTAACGTCGTCTACGAGGCTTTTATCAGTTTGCCATTAGATTGTTCAATCTCTATGGTCTATATGTTTTGTCGCTACTCGTTATGTCTAATGAATCAATATTGTTTTTTTTTCTTTTTTTTATTTGTTTCTTTTATTTATCTTTTGATTGACCTACACATTGATCTGTAGCGTAGCCCTGAATACGAGGTTAGGTTGGGAGTTTTTTTTTGGCGGGGGGGTCAGGGGGGGGGGGCGCAGCCCCCCCCCCCCCTGCCTGGCCTTGAGTACCACTTGTTTATTATTATCTTTGTTTGTTATCAATGTTAGCAGATTGTTCTTGTGAAACCTTTGTGTGTGTTGTTTTTCTATGTGTTTTCGTCTTTGTGATACGTATGCAACGTTTTTATATCCGCCATATTGGAATTGTCGTTTATGGTCGTTTCCGCCATATTTGTGACGTCATGGGTCAAAGCCGACAGGTTGGATCGGACGCTTCCGTATTTCCATTATTTATATACACTGATATAAAATATTTGTATTTATTATGCAAGCTTTTGAAACAAATTAAAGATAAGAAACTATATTGTAATTGACTACATCCATGCAGTGTATATTGTTAAAGGATGAATAAAGAGATTGACTGATTGATTGATTGATTTGATGGAGTTAGACAAACTTTGTTTAAATTTCAAGTAAGTTCTTCTGTAACATCATTGTGTGAAGAAATATATTCTAAAGTACAACCACATTTTTGGAAGAAAGTACTGTGATCCAATTAAAGTTCATAAAAAGTGTATTACTAAAGGTTTGAGGGAAATGAAACTTAAATATTTGTCCTTGGTATGTGAGAGTGAAACAGATTCCAAAGTGAAACGTAATGCGATTCCTAGAAATTCACTGTGCCCAAATTGTTACTCAAAAATATTTGTTGTGAATGCAGAACCTAAAGTAAACGGTCATTTTTATTACCATAGAACAAAAGCAAAAGCTCCTATTGTTTAATATTGCATTATTAAAAATTAATAAACTAAATGAATATTGGGTGATAGTGTTAACTAAATATATGTCACAATTAAATTTTATTACAATGAAACAATAAACCATTTAAATAGGCAACAGCCATAAGATCAGTTATAGAGTAATGTGAATTATTTCCTCCTTTTCAAAAATTCATATCTTTGTTCACAGTAAGATATCAATGTTGAAATTTTTACAGTACGTTGCTATCATACAGATGTACAAACTGTGCAAAAATCACACTTTTATATTCAGTCCCACGTGAGATAACTAACCCCAAACTTCGCAAAAAATGAAAATTTTCAAATTTCAAAAATTCATAAAACATTAAGGAAACATTTGTAAGTGTTCTTGCTCTGTATGAGGCTAGTAGTGTATGATATCGAACTATAGGAAAAAAATAGACTCTCATAAATCACTCCTTGTTTGTTATTAAAAAGTGGATTTTTTGAAAACTTGGATACCAAACTTTGGAGGCCATTTTGACTGGTTGTTTTTGAATTTACGGTATTTTGTGTAATAGACAATGTCGTAGCAGACACTTTTCTAGAACAATCATGTAAATTGCAATGTTGTAACTTAACCCAGCGCAGAGATATTCAAATTTTCGCTAGGCCCTAATGTCTCCAGACTGAAAAATCATCACGGGCCTACAAATAAAAATGGCCGCTTCGAGTAAATGTACAAGATAAATTATTTTAAAAAACTGTTTTTAACTTCTCAAATATAGGGCAATCACATATAAAAAATTAAAATATTTTAAAATGGTAAAATAACCATCACTGGACCACTTCATATAGATTGACCCCAAAATGAACACACACTGTTTAACTGTTGACAGTGAACAAAGATTCTTGCATGTTGTTCCCTATTATTCAAGTACCAGCTGCAAACAGCATGAGCTCATCTGCATTGTTCGAGATCTGAAAATTACATTTATGAGGAACAGGAAAGTCGATACTGTAATTATGCAACCACTGTTATTTGGATTCCTGCATTTGAGAAGCTGAAGAAATATCCCAGAATGTTGTGATGTACGAAGTAGAGCCTGCGACTAAAGTCTCTGTCTTGAGGGACTTAGGGAGGGGAGGGGGGAGATTATGAACAGAAAACACCAAGAATTGTCCATATTCAAAAAATGAGTTTACCAAACCAACACTTCTGCAAATATGAAAGAAGGCAGAACAGTTCAACCAATTCACCGAATCATTTTATCTCAGTCTCTACTCTCCAGCCACTTCCATCCAGTAAAAGTGTTTAGGGCAGTACTACCTTTCAGTTAAAAAGATCGAAAGTGTCTTCCTCCGACGAACTCTAAAAAAGATTGGAAAGCAAAACCATCCAAGTAAATCTTTATCAAAATGTAGAGCAGCATCCGGGCTACCTATTGTTCAGCCTACAAAAGCAATGATTCCAACCAAGAAAACCCTATTGACTCTGCTCAAGACAGAGCTCACCCAACATTATTCAGAAGACACTATAAAATGTGACATAGAAGGTACAGACATGAATCAGATAAATCACCCACAAACTCAAACATTATATGCCACATGATAGCAGATAGAGTAAAATTTGTGTTATGGTTTTCACACGTCTACTTAAAATATTCTAGTGCACATTTAATAAATTGAAACAGGATTGTGTTTATACGATTTATTTAAATCTGTATTAACTTTTTGTACCTTCTGTTCTACCTTTTATCCTTATGATAACACGATTTAATAGATCCCTCGTTAAGTCATGTTACGTCTGCCAAAGTTCGGTTAAGACGGCCAATGCCGACGATTCGTATCGAACACTCCTCTGCATTCCAAGTTTTATAAACAATGAGGTTTCTGAATTGCCAGTAAAACCCTGACGTCCTTTGAATCGGATGCAAGTCTCCCTTAAATCGTTGGGATCAAGTGACACTATGTAGAAATTTGACTCTTTACATATTCTGTAAGCCCTAACTACAAAATCAAAAGCCGTTTACAAGAACAAACTATCAATTGGTCACTCATCCAATGAGTGAGTCGCCCACGACTGTAGGCGATGATTCAAAAATAAATTTTGTACAGGGTGTGCAGTTTCGCAAAGATCTATGTGTATATACCATTACTCCACAATCTAATTCTATTATACTTGTTTCTATATCAAATTTAATGTATTTGAAGGTTGCGTATTCAGTCGAGTATGTATGTGCGTATATAACAAATACAAGGGACAGTTTCCTTCCGTATTTAGAAATTCTCCAGTCGAACATCTTACCATGGCAAGTTTTCTTTTGTCGTTTCCTCGCTGCCTGCTTTTCCTACCATAATAAACAATACTTCAGCACTTCCGAAATGTGGCGGCAAAACTCTCAGAGAAAACTCATATAGACATATACGTAATTGGCGGCAAAGCTAAAACGAAAACCAAAACAATGAGTTCTGAACAGTTGCCTGTCGCTATCGAGCATTTTTTTTTTTTTAACCCACCATCATAGTCCTCGATGTAGTCCATTCTGAGGGATCCTTCTATTGTTCATTATTAGTCGTAATAGCATTTTTCGTAAGTGCCAATGACAGAATGCCCTCTCGCATCGGTATTTGACCTAGCAGGACATGTTCAGATCACATCGAAGATGTCAGAGAGTCTAGCTCGAAGAAGCATTTGTTTATTATTTGTTTACATGGGAGCTTAGTTGTTCTAGGTGTATGTTTGTGAACTTCGCAGAGAAGTATATGTCAACAGCATTTAACGTGAAGTAATAGGTCAATAGTGCTTACAATGCACCATTCAATGAAACTTCCTGTCTCACCTATCGTGGACAAGATGTTTTCACGATATTCGAATTTTTGTGTTTCTAAAGTTAAAAGTGCTGCGGGAAGTCGGGCATACAGCGTTTGTGCAAACAGAACTTATTCTGGCGTTGAGTTGGACCATTTACACCAAGAGAAAAAATGTGGGCTTTTCTTGTTTAGTATGGGAAGAAACAAATGTTGTCAGCGAAGGTCCCTCTCCTCACAATTTACACCGGAAATCGCGCCTCATCCTCCCATGGTTTTAAAATTCCTGTCCGAAAGCAGCCCAGTGCTTTTTGCTCAAGAAAACCTAGTCCTTCTTCACGATCTGACATGTCTACCGTGGTGGGCCACGATCATTTCTTCAACTATCATACTCCGCACAGCAGTAACATTACCACTTGCTGTGTATCAGGTAATGATGACTCTGTTGTTCATTATAAAGTGCTTTATAATCCATAAGTCATCTAAAAAGTATGTAGCTGCTAACTGTGTCAACCGTTGAAAGTAAAAGTAAAGTCTTCACTATAGATGAGGACAGCTCATTAAAGACCATGTAGGGTAATGAGAAGGGGATACCAATATTGAATTCGTTACATATGTGCTAAAATAATTAGGGGCTAATGTATACATTGAATGAATAGGGAGGGAGGGGGTGGGTGGAGGATGTAGCCTTGGAATCAGAAGGGGATGTGACAACTTTGTCATAATGCTCAATGTGATTTTGCCTGTTCATTTTGTTAAAGGCACTGTGGCTTTCCAGCTCTAAAATAAAATATAGAATCTGTTATAAATGGATGAACAACTTCTCCAGATTTCCTTGAGTGTACACAATTAGCTTAGAAAACAGCTCAAAATTTTATGGTATTGTGTCCAGATTGCAAGACGAACAAGCCACCATGTGTCACCTATGACTTCCTGGCAAATCCCACATTATCCTAAATTGTGGTATGTAGCTCATCCATTTTGGTATCAACCCACAATGTAGTTTCTCATTGTAGAATGACTTTATCTATTACTTTGTATTGTGTGCAGGCACGTGCTGACAAAAAAGTAAACAATACGATTTTTCCC
This sequence comes from Schistocerca cancellata, assembly GCF_023864275.1. NCBI lineage: Eukaryota > Metazoa > Arthropoda > Insecta > Orthoptera > Acrididae > Schistocerca > Schistocerca cancellata. Next base: position 888,541,623 of record NC_064626.1, read on the forward strand.
AGTAACACATAAGCACACAAAATTTCTAAAAGTTGTATTACACACCTTCCATTACCTTCTCCTCCCCTGCTCCTCGTCTCCCAGCACTCCTTCACGGCATTACAGAAGTGTCCGATTCCACCTGACCCATGACATCACCAGTGTGGCAGAAATTGTAACTTTCAGCATATACAAAATGACATCACTTCACACACACACACCAAAAAATGCAAAAAAAAAAGACATAATAATGCCTCACTCCAAAAATAAAATAAAACTAATGGGACAGCCGTGGAAAACTGGGGTTTAGAGCGGGGACAAGCTAAATATACAATAACAAAGAAGCACCATATGATCCCGAAACAAACAATATCCAAAAATAAATAACAGCATTCTGCTACACTAAGAAAACCACAGGAATCCGATGTTTCCCTTGATCTATATAGCTCAAAAGATCAACACCTACAACTCCAAAAAGTGGAATCGGACATTTCCATTGACCCATATAGCTCTATCGGAGTCCTCAGTTCAAAAATACCAAAAAGTGGAACTGAAATCCAAACACCTCAATTAAAACATAACTGACCTACCATAAATATACAACACATAAAATGTCACAATTACCATAGAATAAAACCAAAACAAAAGTTACTTACCAATAGAAGCCTCCAGCTATATAAGTTGGCCACCACCCGCATACAACAAAACAAAAAAGAATTCCTAACACGCCATCCACAACCTGCCACCCATATACCAACCCCAGTGCCCCTGAATCACGCCCCCCCCCCCCCCAAAAAAAAAAAAGACAGTCACACTTAAAAAAAATTATGCAACCAAATTGGTCCTCTCCAACATATTGGAAGAGTACCACTCCTCCCTCCCTATAACTGATTTAATTGCCCCCCAAAACCCCTCTTATTATTTTAGTATAAGCCTCAGTTTCATAATTCTTAAACTAAATACTTTTATTAACTACTGAATGATTATAGCCCCTCTTCCCCAAACTACTTTAAGACAAAAATGCATCAGAAACTATAGTGCTACCCTCCTCAACAGGTTCCTCAATAAAATGTATCAATTGTGTTTTACTACAACTCTGAAAAGCTCGAAAAACAGTATTGGCATACCCACTCCACTAAATAACAGCCCCCCCCCCCCACATGCACAGACCAACATAGGAACTGCCCCTCCCATACTTCCTTTTATCAAACTGTAATCCATTAATTTCAACAACTACGCCGAGCCCATCCAAATTGCCCCTATACTTGACATACTCTGAACAAACCTCTCGACAAAATGAAAACCAGTCCAAAACAGTTCTCTCACTTAAGCCAGTTTCATGCACATAAAAACTTATAGATGACCTATAACAAAAATAATAAGTGAGCAAGTTAATCTGCCTCATTTCTCAAACCAGGTATCGCATCTAATTGACTGACGATCTTATCATGCCGACAATGCCACATAAACGTGCCCCTGGTACGAGCTGCCGGAGCTCTTGTCAGTCTCATGTTGTTGCCACAAATGTGACATCTAATCTATTCTGCAATAAATTCAAAAATCTGCAGAAATTTTATGACAGACATCGCATCATCACCCATCTGTGAACATAGTGATATGCTCGCAAATTTTGCTGTCATATCCATACTTAACAACACAGCAATAAAACAAATTAAACTTCTTTCTGCACAACAAACACAAAACCAATAAGACCTAACAAAAACGCCAAACACACAAACAAAAAAAAAAACCTTAATAACCCACTGAAAACACTTCCATAACCTACATTACCGCACAGACTGTGTAAACTCAGAGCCACGTTAGTGTGCTCACAACCAAAACTCAAATGAATCCAATATGGCATGTTAAACTTAGAATGTACACATACACCACCAGAGGGCACCATCAAACCCAACAGCACAACATCTACAAACACAACCAACTCAAAAACTCTGCACTGTAGTGACATCACGTGAAATCATATGGCTGGAATCAGACACTTACATTGACCCCTCCCTCCCTTACCCCTTTTCTCATCCTCTCTCCTCCACCCTAACCCATTTTCTTCATCCTGAGCTCATGGCCCCCTCATGACAGCTCTTGTGCACCCAGTTTCTCCCATATTCATTCTTCCATCCCTTTCACCCACTCACCCTCACTCACCGCTTCCCAGCCACATCATTTCTTCATTTTTCGACACTTTCCCCCACCCAACAACTGCTCCCCCCCTCCGTCCCCACCATTGCCATCACTTTGCTGTTTTTCGCATGTATCTACTCATAGTGCACTCTGTCACTTTGCTCACCTTTTGTCCTCCTCCATCCAAATGTAACTTTATATAATTCATGTCTTACTGATATCTCTATTTTTCAGCAAGAATTTATTTAAATAATTTGATTTCAGAATCATGTACTAGCCAGATATGAAAACATACTTCAAGAAATGCCTGCTATTGTAAAGGAATTGAAAGCAGAGACGGCGTACGCTGTGAAAAAATTCCAGTGGACAGAAAAGCAAGCAAGAGTAGTATATAACCGCTCAGTAAGTAGCCATGATTGAATTCTGATTGGGTGATGTTTGCTTTGTTTCATAGGTGGATGCAACATTTTTATAGACTTTATCAGCCCAATCTGAAATTTTCTGCTGACTTTTAAGGCTGTTTGTCACCTCATTCCATCCTCAAGATGGGTAGGTGGTTCTTATATTAAAGTAGAACATCAATTAACTGGAACATTTTGGGACTGAGTGTGTTTGGCTAACTGATTTCTTGGATAACCAATTGCTTAAAAAAAAATTGTATCACTATCATGAGAGCAATATGAAACTGAGAGACAGGTATATGTATTAACCACAAAACTACATATATTTTATACATATGAAGCAGCCCTATAGTTCATAAAAGAAGTCCAAAATTGATTTTTGCTTCAGAACTGAGACTTGCTTTTTAGCTACTAAATCTCGCATACCTCTTAAACACAATAACTAGCAAATATAACCTTGTTTTTCAAACCACGTAATAGACATCTTAAGGCAGAGAGAAGCTTCCTCACTGGATGGTCCTTTTACAATATGGCTGTCACCATGTTATTCCTTGTCGTGACAAGGGTCCTAGTCATCAATGACACTAGCAATGATTCCATCAGCCATCAGTGTTATTATAAGTAAATTGATATCAAAAGCATACTCTTTACTTTTTTTTTGTTACTTTAACTCTGGTTGTGATGTGCTCATGTGTAATAAAGCATTCTTTCCCAGAGCTTTCACCATAATTATATTTGAAATGCTCAACAAAAAGGTATGGGCCCAGGACCAGGTATAAAAACAATGTTTTTATAAATGTTAAGGAATAGGAGTCGTGCATGGAAATTCGAAGCCTTTTCATAAGTGACACCTGACCGATCACTTTTTTGTTTTTGTCAGTTGATTGTTCGCACATATGCACTGCCATTTATTTTATATGTTGAGGCCTAAAAGTGAATAGTTCAGCCACATCTTGACTTCCAGTACTTGAAAAGGTGATCAGCCAAGAAAATTATTTGATGTGTAAATTTGCTCTGAAGGTGTATTTAGTTCACGTTGAACTATGGGATGTTATAGAGAACTCTCCTTTGGATCCAACGAAACTAGATGATTCTTGGAAGAAAAGAGACAGAGAACCACATTCCTGGATTGTACACTTCATTGAAAAAACAAATTATTCCCACACAAGGGACACAAAATATAATAGCAGAAGCTTGGATGGCCTCGGAAAAGCATTTAAACGCTCTGGACTTCGCCATACAGTGAACTTGCTTAAAACGTTAATCACCAGCAAATTAGTAAAATTAAATTTGGAAGATGACTAATGCAATCGAATCATAATGAGCACATTTAAGTTAAATGAAATGAAGTTTCTGATGAGTGAAGAATTGATAGAAACGTTGCTCCTTGCTGGATTACCTGATAATTATCAACCTTGATTATGGCACTTTAAAACAGTGCCACACATGTCACCAGAGATTCTATTAAAGTAAAACTACTACAAGATGTCAAACTTGAAGATGCAGATGGAAATGAAGAATCGGCAATATGTGTAAATAAACAAACTGTATAGTACATCATCAAATGCAACTAACCCAATGTGCAACTAACCCAGTCATAATGCTAAATATTGTTCTAGCACAAGGGAAAAAGGAAGGTCATCAAAAATAGCTATAAAGGAAATATAACCAGGAAACGGTCATAAAAGAGAGAGCCTTTCTTGCAGCAGATTCTCTACAGTCTCATGAAAGGGAGATGTGGTATTTAGATTCTTCTGTCTCGGCTCAACACTAATGATGGATGGAAGCTTCATAATACCAAGCCATGCAATAGCTCAGTAGGCAGTGTGGGTGGTGGTGGTTTAGTAGCAAAGACTTCTGGAAGTGTTGATCTGACATTCTATACTTGTGATAACACTGTGGAGATAGAAGTGTCTGGCATCATTCATATACCTAACTCAGCAACAGATTTGGTCTCAGTTAGTAAAATTGTAAGTAAAGGGCATAAAGTGATGTTTAACAAAAAAAGATGGACTCATCTATGATGCAGAAGGTGAACTAATTGCCAAAGCATCACCTAAGAATAGGATCTGTTGCTTGAATACAAGCGAACTGAAACAATGCTGCTACACAAAAGGTATTTTATTCTTATGGCATCGCAGGCTAGGACATGTGAATTGCAGAAGTATACAGAAGTTGACTGAGATTTCAATGCCGCTGAATGAGGATAATGTGGTAAAAATCCCTGGGAATTATTCATCATGGAAAAACAGTCACATCTTCCATTAAAAACAAGTAAAAGTTATACTAAAAACATCTTGGATTTAGTACATTCTGATTTGCATGGGCCAATGTAGACAGCATCTACTGGTGGTAATCATTAATTCCTCACATTTATTGAGTATTTTTCAAATATAAATTCGTCAATATTTAAAAACTTCAAAGTTATGGTGGAAAAGCAGATAAGCAGAAGTATGGAGAAATTGCAGACTTACAGTGGAAAGGTATATGCCAATGAAGAACTAAAAAGATTTCTGAATTCTGTCATAATGAACTTTTTTTGCAGTTTTGACAGTGATACAATAGACTCAATCTCAATATGAGGAACGTGAAAATCGGAACATGTATTCTGGAGTTCAATACGAGGCTACATCTCAAATGTCAAGCAGAGAACCAAAACCCAAGAGATGCCTGACAATTTTACTTACTGCTTAGAAGAAGGATTTCTAAATTAACACATTCATGTCAAAGAATGAAAATAGTGAAAAAAGAATTCTCTACTCTAGGCTGTAATGACACATTTGAAGAGGTACAGGTACCCAGGGAACATCAACCTCTCAAGACTAAGTGGGTATTAAAGATACAGCTTGGGACTAGCAGTACACCAGAAAAATTTATGGTGCCCCAAGTAGTAAAAGGTTGCTCTCAAGTGCAAGGTATTAATTATCAGAAAACCTTCACACTGGTGGTCAGTCATGCATCTATTAGGTATCTCTTGCCTATGGTAGCTCAAGAGAACATGGAGATTGATTGCATAGATATCATCATCCCTTATCTCTATGGAGACTTGAATGAAGAAACATATGCTATTCCACCAGAAAATTTTGCAGCTCTTGGAAAAGTATGGAGGCCGAAGAAAGCTTTTTATGGACGTAAACCGGCTGATCAGAATTGGAACCAAAAAATTGACGAGGTTTAATAAAACTGAAGCTGACCACATCAGACACTGAGGCATGTTGAGCCAGGTGTAATTAATATTAAACATCTGACTTCTGAAGAAATGTTAGCACATACTGTTACAAAACCCTTAAGTAATTAAAGGGAAATTCATATGAAATTGTGGCCTTGTGAAATAAATGTAGGAGTAGCTGTATATTTGAACGTCATATTGTGTGTCAATGTCAATTTAAGGGGATGTGTTAGGAAATGTAAATCGATATTTGCAGCACCTTGTTGTTACTGTTACTCTGTGGTTGTTAATGGGTTCGTGTGTGTAGTCATAAGTGTACATGTAATGATTTTCATGAAATAAAATGTTCTCTCACAAAGCTTTCACCATGATTACATTTAAAATGCTCAGCAATCAGTAAAAATAACCAGGTCGATTGGCATCACATTCCAACCAGTTTGAATGTTTTCTTGGTCACAATCTTCAAATCCGGAAGATTCTTTTATCAGTCCAGCCAGTTGTGGTACTAATTGGCTGTTTAGTGAGTCTGCAGTTACAGTCATCAGCTCATCTGATGGCAGGAGCTTATTCCAATCTATTCCTAGGGTAGTGTCCTTCACACTTCAAGTTTCTGCTGACAAATACACAGCACCTTCAAATTAATTTGGGTGTACACTTCCTGAGGTTCACCCCCCCCCCCCCCCCCCCCTCCGCCGCATCCTGTCCTAGACAGAACCATACCCAGCAATGCCTTTCTATAATACCATTTGAAGCTTTCAGTGATCACATGATCCATTGGGTGGAGGACTGAAGTTGCATTGGGAGGCAGAGAAGGACCTTTAATCTTGCCATTTTCTCTTCCCATTGAAAACTTTGAGGGGTGACTTGGGGCATTATCGATCAACAACAAAACATTTCCAGAATTACCAGTCGCATGCTGATGCATTTGGACTTCAGAGATAAAGTGTCAAATAATTCTGTAAAAATGCTTGAATCCATCCACAAATTCTTTTGATTCTTGTAGATGACCAACAATACTTTTTGTCCTGTAAAGCACCACAGATTCTTAAGACTTCCATATGGTTAGCGAGGCTAACCTATGCATTCCGGTAACATTTCCACATACCTCAACAGTGATGCAAGATTTCCTCATCTTATAACCAGGTGCTGACATTTCTTTCGTGGAAACTTGGGCATTTTCTTCCAGTGTAGACCAGTTTTATCTGCGTTGTAGACATTGCTTTGTTATAGCCTTCATTTATCAATATTTATTGAAACATTCAGCAGCTTTAGTATCAGCTAACTTTTTTCACCTTGAATGTCCACTTCCTTAATTCCATGCTTAAATTTGAAAATCACGTGCCAGCTTATAGCTGCTTTGAAACTGGTGTTACCCCCCAAGTTTCTTATTCATTTCAAGGGCTTTTTCGCAGATCACACGGCCACTTATTGGTTATTCTTGGCTATGTGCCTGAATGAACCAAATGTATACTGAAGAGTCTAAATCCCAGTTTCCTGCCATTTTCAACATTTTTCTGTGTAAGGTTCAATCTCCATTGTCAAGTTGACTCGCAAGTTTTGTGATGCCACTACTGTTCATTTTAATATCCGATATTATGGCATGCCGAACTCAGTATTCCACAGCTAAACCTGATTCACTAGTATCGTTCTTCAGTCAGTCTGAAGCACTGAGAACCAATGCGAATGTTACAACTGCGGCACGATGTCGCAAGTAAAGCTCATATGCTTCTGCCTAGAGACTATCAGAGGCTCAAGTTCGAGCACATGATTACTCGCTGTAGGCAGAGAGAGGAAAAGAGCTACAGTACCAAAGAACTATCATCTGCTAGTGGAAGTGTGTGGAGTGCATATTTAAATTTGCTGACTGGAACTCTTTTTGCTTAACCAGTGTTTTGTTTGATTGATATTTGAATTAATGATGTTGTACTGTATTACTTTTATTATCAGTTTTCATGAGAAAAATAAGATGTGTTGAGAGGGATGACCAACTCCTATTTGAATAGTGTCATATGAGTGTGTGTGTGTGTGTGGGGGGGGGGGGGGGGGGGCTAAAGGGGAAACTGATTAATAATTGCTGCACGAACAAGTAAAAAGAATAATTGAAAGGAATTGGAAGGTACACATATCCTGGGTGAACTTTAACTGGTACTAATATCAACATACCTTCAATGTCAATACATTTAAGATCAATATTCCATTTCAAGTTATGTACTTCTTCTCATTAATTCCATTGTGCATAGTGCTGCTTATGGCAATCTGCTACAGGATCGCCCCTCTGCTGCTCATGTAAATTCATCTTGTCTGCTTCGAACCTCATGATGCAGGATTCTCAACATGGGCGAAAAGATGAACAGACAGGTGTTATTGATGTAAATATACAGTATATCTAAAAAGAAAGATGATGAGACTTACCAAACAAAAGTGCTGACAGGTTGATAGACACACAAACAAACACAAACATACACACAAAATTCAAGCTTTTGCAACAAACGGTTGCTTCTTCAGGAAAGAGGGAAGGAGAGGGAAAGACGGAAGGATGTGGGTTTTAAGGGAGAACGAAAGGATGTCCGTCCCTCTTTCCTGACGAAGCAACCGTTTGTTGCGAAAGCTTGAATTTTGTGTGTATGTTTGTGTTTGTTTGTGTGTTTATCGACCTGCCAGCGCTTTTGTTTGGTAAGTCTCATCATCTTTTTAGATATATTTTTCCCGCGTGGAATGTTTCCCTCTATTATATAAATATACAGTATATATGAATAAACTTACCTTCCTAATAATTTTATAACACTTTTAATATACGGTTGGAATACACATTTTTAATCTACACTGGCACGGTGGAGCTAGTCATATGTGTGCCTGCTACCCACTTACAGGAACCAACAGGTAAAGATACAGAAATTAATCAACTGAAGAGGATATCTCTTCTCATTTTTTGTAAAAAAACATTATCTGTGGCACAAAGCAATTCATTAATTTACATTTAGTTTTACATGTATAAAAGGAAAAGACAAAGAAAGGAAAAATAATGTGATCCACTACACTTGCCCCCCACTGTGCACTGGCATCTTACAGAGGTGCACAGTGTCTGAGCTTGTTTCTATTTTTGAGGGTTGATAGCCGTGGCCAGAATGGACATAGTCTTTATTTTAGGCCATTGGAATTATCCTGTATGGTTATCAATGTGTACAGGCATGTCAGCTTCTTTTAACACTTACATACATAAGTTTTCTTTCATAACAAGTGCTTGCTGTAACCGCATAGTCCCATTGTTGTCAGTCAGTATCTGCCCTGTGTTTCGCTTGCAAATCGTCCCATCTCGTGCTCACATGTTTAGTACAACGCCAGAGTGTCCATCTCATGCATTCACAGTAGCTTTCACTGCACAAATTCGTGAAGCTCGTGTTCAGTGGCATGATCCTCTGTGAAATCTTCGATGCTGTGACAACTGATTTCCAGAACAGTAGCCCGAGGAATTTATTTCACCTTGTCACTCTCACTTATTCAGTGGGGACATGAGCTGTTCATCCGACATCCGTTGGCAAGGTAAGTTTCTTGCTGCTTTTACTACATTGTCGAACACAGAAAATTCATGTCACACAAAGTATTCCCACCTTTAGATTATCACGTGCACACCCACTTATATCGTACACATACTTAACACTTTGCAGCCAGGTCTCATATGTTTTTGCGCTTTGTTTTTGAGCGTCTTTAATACAGTTGCATTACATAAAGTTTCTGTTGTGTCCTTTCCACATACTATACAAATAACATTAAAAAAATACAATTACAAAATACACTCAGTCCGTTCATTTGCTGACACGCCATTATTGTCGCTTATATACATTACAGTGTGCTTGTCATTTTGTTTTCGTACATTTTGTTAAATTACAATTTCATTACATTGTTCAATTCCAGTTATATGAGTACACTTTTTACTCTCGTTTGGTTATACATTCTGCCTATAACATTCATACAATAATAGATTCTGTTTTCCTTTATGGCGTAAATTGATGTACATTTCATTTCAATTTATTATGACTTCTTGTCGGAGCATATTTATCAGTTCCAAAGAATTAAAGAAGTAAGCAATAGTCGCTAAAATAGATACTGTGCACCGCCTCAGATAACTACGTATGGCCTCGCCTCTCTAGCATTCTCCAGGAAATTCCACAGAAAGACATTTATGTGCTCGGTTACTTCTTGTTACTGGCTTAACTGTGATCCCAAGAGCAAAATAATTTGTTCTTTATAAACACAACTCAGATCTGATGATACCAATCGTATCAAATACTTATTCAGTGTTTAAAAGTGCAGCTCAATATTTACTTGTTATGTTCATTGTGTAAAGGATATGCTGAGGTATATGGAGTATTATCATCAATACTACATGCAACAAGCAATGAGCGTAAAACAGTGTTTACGCAAATAACAAATGTGCATAAAAATTTCAGTGGAAATCAGGTGTTTGACTCTCTCATGGGTAGTCGACGCTCACAATAGTTTGGTTTCGACCCCTTGATTATTTGGTAGTGCTCAACCTAGACCTGATATGTGACGTACTGAAACTGTTTTCCTCTTCACATACTTTCACACTATTACATTGATATGTATCATAAACTTATAACTATATTTATCTTGTGGTGCGGTCCTTTCTTATTTTTATATGGTACCTAACACTCTACAGGCATTTATCTTGCTTCACTTTAAGACGTATCGATGCATTGTTCCCTGGAAGAAAAACTTAATACTAACTTAAAACTAAATCTTCATAGATAAGTGTATAGTGGCTCAATTGCTACTTATACCTTTTGATAAATTCAACCACATATTCATTCACTTCAGTGTGCAGTTGTGCTATCACAAAACTTATTCAATGTCATGTGTGCGTCTCTACTTACCGTATAAATCTGAAAGATAAAGTGTATTATAGGCATGGTGTGACCTCTTATTCGATTTGCTACTTATACTATACAAACTTGTTTACCTGCAGCAAGACTTTTCTGGTCCATCAAATGTAATTAGTGCCAGTACTTTCAATACTTAAATTTGTAAATATTGTACATATACAGATATAATGTATATAGTAGCGTAACTTAAGTAAATATCTCATAGCTTAGGGTCACTCTCCTTGTGTATGATCCCCTAGCTTATCTTGTGTGTGTGTATTGTGTAGATAGTCGTGTATGATTCCCTAGCTTATCTTTGTATGTGTGTATTATGTAGACAGTCGTACTTGTAGTATAGACTCTCCCTCAATTTTCTATGTCCCTGTCTATGCAATAGGCTTTACAAATGCTAGTGAAGACCGTAGCTCATACGGTTTGTTTGTTTTGGGTGCTCCAACACTCTTTGCTGTGTCTGTCTGGTGCGTATGCACTGTGTTTCTCTGATACCACTTACACTCATGCTTATAAATTAAGGATAATTGCAGGATGTGGTGCCACACAACGTGGCACTACACAAAACTGGCACTAATAGTGTAAGCACATAGGCAACACACACGACACAGATCTGTAAGTCCACGGTATTGGTGATAAGTTGAGAAAACCGTCCCGAAACACATGTGCTACAAAATGCCACTGTTTCCTGTGCATGTACCCCGACATCAACATGGGATATGATCACCATGCACACGTACACAGGCCGCACAACGGGTTAGCATACTCTGGATCAGGTGTTCGAGCAGCTGCCGGGGTATAGCCTCCCATTCTTGCACCAGTGCCTGTCAAAGCTCCTGAAGTGTCCTAGGGGTGTGAAGACATGCAGCGATATGTCGACCGAGAGCATCCCAGACGTGCTTGATGGGGTTTACGTCTGGAGAACAGGCAGGCCACTTCATTCGCCTGATATCTTCTGTTTCAAGGTACTCCTCTATGATGGCAGTTAGGTGCGGCCATGCATTATCATCCATCAGGAGGAAGGTGGGACCCACTGCACCCCTGAAAAGGCAAACATATTGGTGCAAAATGACATCCCGAAACACCTGACCTGTTACAGTTCCTCTGTCAAAGACATGCAGGGGTGTACGTGCACCAATCATAATCCCACCCCACACCGTCAAACCATGACCTCCATACAGGTCCCTTTCAAGGACATTAAGGGGTTGATATATGCTTCCTGGTTCACACCAGATGAAAACCCAGTGAGAATCACTGTTCAGACTATACCTGGACTCGCCCATGAACATAACCTGGGACCACCGATCCAATAACCATGTACTGTGTTGTTGAGACCAGGCTTTACGGGCTCTCCTGTGACCAGGGGTCAGTGGAATGCATCTTGCAGATCTCTGGGCAGATAAACCATGTCTGTTCAGTCGTCTGTAGACTGTGTGTCTAGAGACAACTGTTCCAGTGGCTGCGGCAAGGTCCGGAGCAAGGCTACCTGCAGTACTACATGGCTGTCTGTGGGCACTGATGGTGAGATATGGGTCTTCTTGTGGTGTAGTACACTGTGCACATCCCGTACTGTAGCACCCTGACATGTTTCCTGTCTGCTGGAATCATTGCCATAATCTTGAGATCACACTTCGTGGCACACGGAGGGCCCGTGCTATGACTTGCTGTGTTTGACCAGCCTCCAGTCGCCCTAGTATTCTACCCCTCATAACGTCATCAATATGTGTTCTTTGAGCCATTTTCAACACACAGTCACCTTTAGCACGTCTGATAATGTCTGCGCACTTACTCGCTACACCGTACTCTGACATGCACCAACATACCTCTGCGTATGTGGACTGCTGCCAGTGCCACCGTGTGACAACCGCAGGTCAAATGCACCACAAGGTCATACCCCGAGGTGATTTAAACTCGCAAACCACCCACCAGAGCGCTGTTTCACCATGTATCAGCATTATCCTTAATTTATGAGCATGAGTGTATTTACGTCGCGGTGAGTTTTTATTGCATTGCGTGCTACAATGCATTTCCCAAGTTCGTTTATTTGTTTACAGCTAGGCCATGCACATGGCATCGTCGTCTCTAGACACATAAAAGTAAAATTCTTCCTTGTTGCATCCATTCAGCTTATTGTTTACACATTTGACATATAAAAAAAAAAAAAAACACAAACAAAAATTTTCCTTGTCACCTAACAACATAAATTCTGGAATGTGATTTTCCAGCATTCTAAATGTAATATTATTGTTCATATATGCAACTTAGAGGGTATAGCTACTGTGATCGTATCTGATAAAGCAAGTGTCGATCAAGCTTGTGCCCCCACTCTCCTCAGTGGTCACAGAACGGGGGCCTACCGTGACCAGTTCAAGTTTTCCGGCCTCACGATGGCATCGGTCTCTGGGTTAGGTATAACTTCCTCTATATGGACTCTTGGTGTTTGATTATGCCGATTAGTATCCTGTGAAGCTCTTTACTGAAATTCTCTTTGCCTTTGCGCGTTATGTGGCATATGTGCACTATTTTGCTGGCCAAATCCCGCTGTCTGTGGTTTATTTGGCTGTTCAGTATTGTTTTGCGTTTGCCAAGTGGTTGGCTGATTATTGGTTGTAGCTTGTGTCTGTACATATTGACAGGCTGGCTATATGCTGCTTGCCCATTGTAGTTGTTTTTGTTAAATTTTTGCCCATTTCTTTCGTATCCACCCTTGAATTTACGGCTTTGTACATTGTCGTTGTGATTGCCATTACCATTACCATAGGTCTGTGTGGGATAAGGTTGCCATCCATGTTGTACTACGAATCCGTTGTTTACTTATTGTTCTGTAAATCTTGGTGGCACTATCTGCGTATTAACCGGCTTGGGTTGTACTGGCCTCTTTTCGTATATCAAATCTGTTGAGTCCAGTATAGATCGACAGTATTCGGTCTCGGTTTCTGGAATGGTAATAAGTTCTTGCCTAAGATGGGCAGGAAGATAGCTGTTTAAAAAATCAGCACATCTGCTTGAGATACTGGGTTTGTTCAGTATCTGGTTTTATTCAAATATTTTTCAAAATAGCCCCATAAGTTTCCGTGTTTGCTATTGAATGGAGCTGGGTAGAATACTATGTCTGAGCCTCTCTTGTACAGCCTCAGACCAATGTTTATCCAGAAAGGCTCTCTCAAACTGTCCATAGTAGTGATAACATTCCGCCATGTCAGTAGCCCATAGCAGAATGTCACCCTGTGTGTATCCAACAACAAATCTAATTTTCTGGGCTTCGGTCCAGGGACAAGGTAAAACATGTCGAAATTGTCTAATAAAGACCACAGGGTTTGTTCTTTTCCCTTCGGAGGTAAATACCGGAAATTGTCGGTGCCTAAGTAATGTGTCATCTGCATGTAATGTTAGCAAACATGACGCGCTGTCAGTGACAGTCGTGTTTGTGTTCACTTGTGGTATAGCACATGGCAATTGTGCTTGCTTAACAGGGACAGCTGCCGACAAGTGTTGTTGCATTCTGTAACCTTCACTATTTTCCTTTGACAGGCTATTGTGGGTATCCAACGAAAGTATCTAACTTCTCTAAAAGCATGGGTTTGTTTTCCGTCAAATGTTGTTTTGGAATGTCAGTGATTTTAGCAATACTACCCCGTAACCTTTCCTCTGCTTTCTTTAAACCTGGATCTATTTTAGCTAGAAGTTGACTTTCTTTCTCCTTAGGAGTTGCTTCTACAGTATCTACATAAATTTTGCACTCTGACACTATCTTTTCAGCAAGGGTGCTGCCCTTATCCAGCATCCTGGCTTCAGCTTCTTCTGTTATTTCCTTTATATCTGCACATATCTTATCTCCCTGTTTTTTTGGCAAATTTTGACTCTAAACTTAACTGGTCTACTCTTAGACTTTTGTATTTATGTAGGTAAGTTTTTGCATACGTCTTGCAGCTTGCTGACTGCATTTGTCACATTTTTTACCGAAGCATCCACTTGGGATTGCGTCTCCTGAATTTGAGAATATGCTTTACTAAGATTTTGTAACTCATCTGCAAATTGTAGCTGTTTATCGTCTACAGATGGTACTTTTTCCGTTAACATATTAATATTGTGGGATATGTTGGTAATTATTTATTGTTTTAGTTGTTTACCTAACTCTGTCAACTTCCCGGATAGTTCGTCAGATAATTCAGTGCCAATAGTTTTGCTCATCTCATTGAACTGTTGACTAATACTATTCTTGAAATCGTTAAATGTCTGATTTTGCTGTGTAAGCTGTTGTCCCATATTTTCCTAGTGTTTAGTTACTGCTGTGTAAACTGTTGTTCTAGTTAAGTCCCATAAGATTTCACACACACACACACACACACACACACACACACACACACACAAAACTGTTGTTCTATATTTTCCCGATCTCTTGTGAACTGCTGTGTAAACTGTTGTGTTATTAGCTGCATGAGTTGTGTCAAATTGTATGTCTCACTAATATTTACATTGCTTTAATGAACTGTTCTTGTGTTCGCAATGTCGTGAGCAAATAATCAAAGGAATTTTCACTGTCGCGTGCTTCAGTTTCACTATTTGAAAAAATGTTTCCCAGTGAGAACTGAGAAATTGTCTCATCAGTCATCATAAAAGTGACATCATGATTAGTTAGATTACCAGTGTCATCATTTTTTGACAGTGGGACGCCAACCTTGTTGTTTTGGTAGCCATCGGCCAGTTCACCACTTGGCACATTACCTTCAACTGTTGTGCCAAGCTCGGATTTCCACGTTGGTATAGTGCATTTTGTTGTCAGTTTTCAACAATAGCCATTTCCTTTGACTCCATTGTGAATAGTGTTTAACAAAATTATGAAAAAAAAATTCAAAAATGAAATTTTGTCTGTATCGGTACTTTTCAGTTAAAGCAGATTTAGCTGTGTATTCACTAATAAACCTGATTATTATCTGACACAGTCTTATAGAATTCAATGTTTTATTTTGCACTTTAATGATGACTTTATACAAATTTTCGTGTTTTCTATAGAAATGCACTTTCCATAAAGGATATTAATTGGAAGGAAAAGAGGTTATCTGCTGCTAGAAAGATGGTGCCAAGTGCGGCCATATGAGCATACAGTGTAGCAGCTTCCTACCTTTGCTGCTGAAACCAGCATTCCCAGCGAGTCTCATTTGTAGGCAGAATTTAATTTTAATTTGCTCCTTCAATGTTTTTCTTATTTATAGTCTCATGGACATGTAACAAATACAACAAAAGTCTCAGTAGTTTCTTGTTACAATAAAATGAATCATTTATCTCAAAGATAATTTTTTTTATCTCGACAATTGAAAGGTCTGTTCATACTCCGCTCGGCACCATCCTTTAAATGATTGCCACGCCATTGAATAGTGTCATATGAGTGGGGGGACAGAATAATGGAAACTGATTAATAATTGCTGCTTTAATAATTAAAAAAATAATTGGAAAGAATAACTGACAGAAAAAAAAAATTGGAAAGAATAACTGACAGAAATTGGAAGGTACGGTACACATATACTGGATGAACTGTAACTAGTACTAGTGTCAACAGACCTTCAGTGTCAATACATTTAAGATCAATATTCATCATTTAAAGTTTTGTACTTCTTCACATTAATTCCATTGTTCGTAGTACTGCTTATGACAATACCACTACAGGATTGCCCCTCTGCTGCTCACGCAAATTCCTCTTGTCTGCTTCAAACCTTGTGATGCAGAATTCTCATTGCGGGTGAAATGATGAACAGATGGGTGTTATTGATGTAAATATACAATATATGTGAATGAACTTGTCTTCCTAATAATTTTTATAACAATTTTTAATACACGATTGGAATACACTTTTTTAATTAATACTGGTGCTGCGGAGCTAGTCATATGTCCGCCCACTACCACTTAAAAAACAAACTGGTGAATATACAGAAATTAATCACTTGAAGAGCGTATCTCTTCTCTTTTTTCGTATCAAAACATTATCTCTGGCACAAAGCAGTTCATTAATTTACATTTAGTTTTACATGTATAAAAGGAAAAGACGAAGAAAGGAAAAATAATATGATCCATCACATTTTACAGTATTAAACAGAGATCATATTGGTTACCTTCTACGCACTGGGAACGGTTGCAACAACTCATATATTGAAGAGCAAAATAAATAAATAATTTTAATATTTATATAGTTTGGAAAGTTCTGGCATTCCAACATAATCTAAACCTTGGGCTAAAATACGTATCAGTCTCACAACCAGAATTTTTAGCTTTCACATAGCCAAAACACAACAAAAGTGTTACATTCCAACCTAACCTAAAGCCAGGCTGAGCTAAAGGTCAGTTTGTAACCACAACCAGAATTTTTTAGATTCCACATTCATTGGCTTGACTGACACCCAACCAGACTGTCACATTCCAGGCTAACCACAACCTCATAACTCGTTTTTTTGTTGTTTTTTTTCCGCTTGGGAAAAATGCTTAGATGTTTGTGACAAAGAATATTATACGTCCAATCTGCACTCTTGGATCCCAGCCTAACAATGCCTTCGGAAATCCTAACATATTCTGAAAAGTAGCTGAATATATGTGGGAAGTAAAATTATAAATTTTACTGATGCACGTGTGCACAGCAGTGAAATTTATAATCTTGCTTGCAACAAATATTCTCTTGCTGCAATCAAAGCTCTGCTATTAACTCCCAATGTAAACACAAACTTATAATTTGTAATGATTTTTTTTTCAATATTTGTGACAACAGCGAAGAAGGGAATGGTCTGTTTTGGAACTATAAATCCAATTTTGGTAGTGGTTACTTTACCCATTGGCTGTATTAAAACTAATTCTTTGCGAACCTATGAGCAGTAGAGAAACACTGCTGTGACTGTCAGTGACCCTGATCTAGACTTTAGCCTCTACATCATATTTTGATCCCTCACGTATTCATACCATCAGCATAGTGATATCTTTCTCTGAATTGATCATATCAATATGCAAACACACTACTACATGCTTTTCCCGTGCATTAGAAAAGGGAGGAATTAAATTCATGAAGTTGGATGTAGTGGACAAAACTAGTTTATAAGGTAAACAAAAAAAATAGCGCCACTAAATAAATTAGTAGCTGTTGTTACCAGTATTTACCACCACCCATTGTACACAGATCAGCACAACAGAAGAATTAGATTATTTGTTTCAAATGATTATTTATTAATCTCTGATAAATAATTTATACAAGGCAAAGGTACTAAAAAATTACTTGACAAAATTTCAGCAGCAAGAATTATGAGCGTACTTCAGCAGATGCCTTATTATAGATATTGTCGCACATTGTGTACATACAATGTAAATAAAGCAATGGCAATCAAAGAGCAACTGTGACTAGTGTTAAAAACCGTGATGTTGCTTATTGTTTATGTTTTTAGGAAGCATTTTATGTTTTGTCATGTTAATGGGAACAGTACCATCCAATGCTAGGTTGAGCTGTGTACAACAAGAGGGACCTGTGGGGGTTTCATCATGTACATTGTTGCATGATGTCTGCCACTTCCCCAATTAGACTGTCCCTTTACCAGGATGCTCCATTTATGTAATATTTCACTACAGTTGAAGAAATGAGGTTATGGCTGGAGGTAAAAGAAGTTGTTTGTTTAATGAGGGAGAGGTATTTCAAAGTCAGGGCTAAGCTAGGGAAGTACATAACCAAAGCAGACACTTGCTCTACAACACGACAGTTGTGACCTCGGTGCCTGTTTCATCACACGCGCCACCTTGATTCTTCCCCCAGACACTAAATTTCAGAACTCTGCAGGTGGGAACTAGCACTACAATGTGACCTTGGTTCTGGCCACCCACCTGGCCTTAATTTACATTAATTTCTTTTGTCTCAGCATTTTTTCACAGTAACTACTCCATTTTAGTTTTCTACACCTTTCATTTTCTGACTTGTCTATTTTTGGCCGTCGCCCTCCCACCTCTACTACATAAAATGCGCTTAGCTTTTCACAGTGTTTTAGCAGTGTCTTGCATATTACCGGGTCTTCCACCTATAAGGTCTCAGGTTTTCGAATCTCATCTGGTGCCGTCTCCAACAATCAGTCTTTTCATCTCATCCTGTTTGGCAAGTCTTCCCTGACCCACAATTCTGGGTTATTATTCTGAACTGTACCTATTTTCCTAAATCTCTCCAGTTCTTTTCCTTCACCCCTCTTCCTTCCCCTTCAACCCTTCTGCCAGAAGAAGGAGCCTTTGGCTCTGAAGACTTGCATAGGTAATACCTTTTTTCTTTTTTAAATGTGTGTTCTCCTGCCACCACTTGGTGAGTAGATATTTTATCTGTCCAATTACATTATAGTTTTACATAATTAGTAACTTATAGTGTGCATGTCTCTGATAAAATATTCAGCTGACTTATTTTGTTGTCTGCTTGATACTAGTTGGTGAATCCTTTTTCTAGACACTTTAAAAAATATCCTTTAAAGTTTTAGCTAAAGTTAACTTTAGGTAAAGTAATTTTAACTGTCTACATTATGAGGTGTGCTCAAATAACAACTCTTTTGCATTGAAGTAGCAACACACTAACTACTCAAAAAAAGTTTTGCACCATCTGCATATATGCGAATATCTGTGGTCGTTGATTGTAGGGAAATAGTGAATGAAAGAATAAGAAATAACTGTACTTTAGAATGTAAACTAAAAAGAGGACCATGGACTTTGCTGTTGGTGGGATGGCTTGTATACCTCAGCAATACAGATAGCCGTACTGCAGGTGCAACTACAATGGAGGGATATCTCTTTAGCAGCCAGAAAAATGTGTGATTCCTGAAGAGGGGCTGCAGTCTTTTCAGTAGTTACAAGGGCAACAGTCTGGATGATTGACTGAACCTTGTAACATCAACCAAAATGGTGTTGCTATGCCGGTACTGCAAACGGCTGAAAGCAATGGAAAACTACATCTGTTATTTTCCCCAAGCGCATGCGCAAGCATGCAGCTATAGTGTATGGTTAAATGATGATGGCATCCTCTTGGGTAAAATATTTCAGAGGTAAAATAGTCTCCATATTCCAGCATACAGGCAGACACTACTCAGGGGAATGTAGTCATCAGGAGACACAAAACATGCATTCCACTGGTCGGAGCATGGAATGTGAAATCTGCTAATTAAGCAGGTACGCTAGAAAATTTAAAAAGGGAAATGGGTAGATTGAAGTTAGGTACAGTGGTAATTAGTAGAGTTCAGTGGCAATAGGAACAGGACATATAATCATGTGAATAAAATGTTATAAGTACAAATTCAGATAGGGGTAATGCAGGAGTAGGTTTACCAATGAATGCGGGTAAGCTATTGTGAATGTCATTGTGAAAAGTTTATCGTAGCCAAGATAGAAACTAGTCCCACACCCACCATGGTAGTTCAAGTTTATATACCACTAGCTCCACAGATGATGAATGAAAGAAATGTTTGATGAGATAAAAGAAATTAGTCAGATAGTTAAGGGAGAAGAAAATTTATTTGTGATGGGAAACTAGAATTTGATATTAGGAAAAGGAATGGAAGGAAAAATAGTTGGTGAATATGGAGTGGGGAAAAGGAATGAAAGAAGAAGGTACCTGGTAGAATTTTGCACAGATTATAATTTAATCGTCGGTAGCACTTGGTTTAAGAATTATAAGAAAAGATTGTGTACATGAAAGAGGCCTGGAGATGCCGGAAGGTTCCAAATTGATTATGTAATGGTTAGGCAGAGATTTAGGAACCACATTTTAAATTGTAAGATATTTCAAGGGACTCTGACGACAATTTATTTGTTATGAAACGTAAATTAAAATGGAAGAAATTGTAAAAAGGTACGAAGTTAAGGAGATTGGATATGGGTAAGTTGAAAGAACCAGAGGTTGCTGAGAGCTTCAGAAGGAGTTTTATACAATGGGAAAGGAATACAGTAGAAGACAAATGGATAGATTTAAGAGATGAAATAGCGAAGGCAACAGAGGATCAAATAGAAAAAAAGACCTAGTAGGAATCCTTGGATGACACAAAAGGAATTTAATTGATGAAAGGAGAAAATTTAAAAATCATCAAATGAAGCAGGCGAAAAGGATTCCAAACATTTAAAAAAGGGGATTGACAGGAAGTGCAAACTTGCTAAGCAGGAATGGGTAGAGGAATATATAGATTTAAGTGTTAGGAAGACTTTTCTGAAAACATTTGTATGGAGCGTAACCATGTATGGAAGTGAAGCATGGATGATAAACAGTTTAGCCAAGAAGAGAATAAAGGCTTTTGAAATGTGATGTTACAGAAGAATGCTGAAGATTAGATGGGTAGATCTCTTAACTAATGAAGGTACACTGAATAGAAATTTGTGGCACAACTTGAGTAAAAGAAGGAATTTGTTGACAGGAAACATTCTGGGACATCAAGGGACCACCAGTTTAATATCAGAGGGAAGTCTGGGGAGTAAAAATTGTAAAGGGAGACAAAGAGATGAATACAGTAAGCTGATTCAAAAGGATGTAAATTGAAGTAGTTATTCATAGATGAAGGGGCTTGCTCAGGATAAAGAGCTCGGAAAGCTGTGTCAAACCAGTCTTCAGACTGAAGATTACAACAACAACCAAAATAAAGACAGCCTATTTCGACGTGCAAGTCTTTGAAGTTGAAACCTGCCACTGGGTAGCATTCAAGACTATATCACACCACTAGGTTATTGTAATATGATTATTCCTTTGCATTCTATCCATAATGCTGTTGACACGTTGCACAAGCCTGTCCCACTATTTCATGGCTTGAGGTCATCCAGTGTGAGGAGATTTCCTGTAAAGACATTCTGCAGGTTGTAAGTGGTCCCAGGCATGCTCAGTTGGGTTCATATAACAGATAATGCCAACCGTTCCAGTCACTTGAGTCCTGTGTCCTGATGAGAAGTATTCCTTAGGTGGATGTAGTGTGCCTGTGCATTATCAAAAGGAAGCCATAGCTGAAATGTTGCCTGTAGGGCTGGACAATAGGTTGGAGGATCCCCTTCCAATACCAGAACCATAATGACCATCAGGCAGCAGACAAACACTGCACTTCTACATCTACATCGACACTCCACAAGCCACCATACAGTGTGTGGCGGAGGGTACCCTGTACCACTACTTGTCATTTCCTTTCCTGTTCCACTCGCAAATAAAGCAAGGGAAAAATGACTGTCTGTATGCTTCAGTATGAGCTCTAATTTCTCGTATCTTACCTTCGTGGTCCCTACGCGTAGTGTATGTTGACGGCAGTCAGCTTCAAATGCTGTTCTCTAAATTTACCAATGAAGAGAACCAAACAATATTGATACTGCCTCCAATCTAGGTGTTCATTTTTCCCTTTCATGTACTACAATGCCAGTATGTTTGTATTACTGTTTGTAATGGATGTCTAGATTCCATGTTGAACATGTGGAGAGAGTTGCATACTACCTGGGTCAACACAGCCCTTCCAGTAGCCAGAAAGGTGGCACACAGTTCTGCATTCTCCTGTGGGTACAGTAATGTTCTACTTCATTGGACGTTTGTTATCCCATGGAGACTCTTTATTACCTCTTTGTATTTTTTGACAGTGCCCTCTCAAAAGGCTACGATAGACCACTAAGTTGACTGCCCCATAATTGCTATTTGGAAAAACTCAACACTACATTTCTAATTACTGTTGACTAATATACTGATTCATTTTACATTAGTAAAATGTAAGCCTCTTCAAAGTAGGTTGTAGTAAGACATGCCATGAAAAATGAAGTAATAGGTGCATGCTGTCTCTCTCTCTCTCTCTCTCTCTCTCTCTCTCTCTCTCTCACACACACACACACACTCAAACACACACACACACACACACACTATATCTGTGCCCTCCCGAATACAATTTGTGTGTGTGTGTGTGTGTGTGTGTGTGTGTGTGTGTGTGTGTGTGTTAGTACATTGCTATTATGGCTCATTAATCCCTTTCCCTTTGCAAGAAATACAGATAAGGCTAAAAAATTTCTGACTGTTTCACCCAACTGCGCCCACTTAATTTGTGATTAAATTATATCATTTTGAACTACCTTGCAATTACAATGTCAGTGAACAAAATAAACTTTCATATGTTGTAAAAGAAAGATGAAAAGAACAAAATACCGTATCCCGTATTTTTATCTTATCCAGACAATGTAATGATTTAAACTATATTGCTTCTGAATAAAAATCTGGTGCTGTAACCATTGTTCCCCTAAGTTTTCTGAGAACTTCTATGTGATTTCCTCAGTGGTTGGAGTGAACTACTGTTTTATGACCTGAAGATGGCTGTTGTCAGGCAAAAACAGTAATTTCATATTGCTGTTATTATGGTAGTGCCAAGAAATAAATTATTTTCAAAACAAGGATTTCAACAATCATGGGTGTCTCCTGTCAGACTGAAATGACATCATTTCCAAGGCCTATTCTTATCAGAACAAAATCTCTACAGAGACAGTGAGAAAGTGACAGTGGGAGGTTTTATTCAAAAAATATAATGCATCACATAAAAATTCTAGACCTTTCTTTGCAAATGACGTTACTTCCCTCACCATATGTTTTGTGAATAGACCACATTGAGACTAATCCAAAGGCAGACAGTTTATTTGTTTTTAACTGTGCGCTACTCACTTTGTTGATTTGTTGTACAGTCTATTGCTCAGATTAAAGAGGATTTTCTACTAGTGTAGTGAGCCAAGTATATCTTAAAGTGTCTTTCTGAATACATCTACATCGATACTCAGCAAACCACCATCAGCTGCATGGCAGAGGGTACGTCCCATTGTAGCAGTTGCTAGGGTTTCTTCCCGCTCCAGTCACACATGGAGTGCAGGAAGAATAATTGTTTGAATGCCTCTGTGCGTGCAGTATTTATTCTAATCTTATCCTCATTATCCCTATGTTGGCAATAGTGGAGGGGTTGTAGTATAGTCCTAGAGTCATCATTTAGAGCCGTTTCTTGAAACTTTGTTAATAGACTTTCTCAGGATAGTTTACACCTATCTTCAAGAGTTTTGGAGTTCAGTTCCTTCAGTATCTCTGTGAACTCTCCCATGGGTTAAACAAACTTGTGACCATTCAGAATGTCATTCTCTGTATACATTCAATATCCCTTGTTAGTCCTATTTGGTATGGATCTCACACACTTGAGCAATATTCTAGAACTGGTCACACAAGTGATTTATAAGCAATCCCTTTAGTAGACTGATTGCACTTTTCCGGCATTCTACCAATAAACTGAAGTCTGCCACTTGCTTTACCCACAACTGAACCAATGTGATCATTCTATTTCATATCCCTACAAAGTGTTGCACCCAGGTATTTGTGAGAGTTGTTCAATTCCAGCAGTGACTCATTGATATTATAGTCATAGAACACTATTATTTTTATTATTATTTTGTGAAGTGCACAATTTTACATCTCTGAACATTAAAAAGAAGCTACTAATTTTTGCACCCCTTTGAAACCTTGTCAAGATCTAATTGAATATTTATGTAGCTTCTTTCAGATAGTACCTAATTACAGGTAACAGCATCATCTGTGAAAGGCCTGATGTTACTCTTAATATTGTCTGTCTGTGAGGTCATTAATACACAACATAAACAGCAAGGATCCCAACAAAGTTCCCTGGGGGACACCCAAAGTTACTTCTACATCTGATGATGACTGTCCATCTGAGATAACATGCTGCATCCTCCCTACCAAAAGTCTTCAATCCAGTCACAAATTTCACTGGATACCCTATGTGTTCGTACTTTGGACTGTAAGTGTAGGTGTAATGCTGAGTCAAATACTTTTCGGAAATCAAGAAATACTGCATCTACCTGGCTGCACTGATCCAAAGCTTTCAACATGCCATGTGAGATAAGTATGTGTTGGGTTTCACTTGATTGAAATTTTCGGAATCCATGCTGGTTGGCATTGAGGGGGTCATTCTGTTCAAATCACCTCCTTATGCTTGAGCTCAGAATATGTTCTAAGATTCTACAACAAATTGATATCAAGGATATGGGATGGTATTTTTGTGGATTACTTCTACTGCCATTCTTGTAGACAAGTGTGAACCGTGCTGTTTTCAAAGAACTGGGCAAAGTTTTTTGTTCAAAGGATATATGCCAGATTACAGTTAGAAGAGGGACTAATTCAGTCACCTATTCTGTATAGCATCTGACAGGGGTTTCATTGGGCCCTAGAGCTTTGTTCAGTTGTAATGATTTCACGTGTTTCTCAACACCACTGGCACTAATACTTACTTCAGTCATCTTTTCAGTGGTATGAAGATAAAATTGGCACAATTCTCCTTCATTTTCCTTTATAAAGAAACATTCAAAAATGGATTTCCTGGGTTTATACTATTTGTAAATGTTGGTGCTGGTAGATTTTCATTATACATTTATTTTACAACTTTACATTAAGTAGAAGACATGATTGCCATTTAAAAAGGAGGTATTGAGTTCTGGATGTGATTAAATTACTTGCTTGTACCTAATTTGTGAATTTTTTCCCCTTTCAACCTCACAAATAAGGTATAAGTTTCCTACTATTAACATGAGTAGTGACGGACTGAGATCAGCATCAAAAGCTTGTTTCCATTTCATTTACTGATGTTTATCTGTCAGCCTATACAAACACTTATATGGAGAAATGGTTCAGTAGAATACTTTTGATTATGAGATTTTATCATGAAATAAAATATATCATCAAACAAAATTTAATTTAATTTAAACTCTTTACTCATATTATATGGGTAAATATTCTAAAGTTTACCTTTATTTAACTTTTTAATGATTTAGTTTGACAGTGTATAGCCGTATAGCACTACAATAAGCTTATAATTATGTGGCCACTAAATGTATGTTTTCCACAAAGAATTATGTTCATAGTATTATCTTTTTTTTACAGTTGCGGAAGCAGTTAAAAAAGTTAATTATAAGGGATAACTGTCATCCAGCCAAAGCATCATTACTAGTGTGGGTTCAGATTCCAATGTGGATTTGTTTGTCGGCATCTCTGAGGAATTTGGTGTACATGTTACCACAGCATTCAGTAGGTACTTCTCAAAAATTTATAAAAGTATTTATAATTTTGAATAACTCTAAACAGT
This sequence comes from Schistocerca cancellata, assembly GCF_023864275.1. Lineage (NCBI taxonomy): Eukaryota > Metazoa > Arthropoda > Insecta > Orthoptera > Acrididae > Schistocerca > Schistocerca cancellata. Next base: position 888,567,328 of record NC_064626.1, read on the forward strand.
ACATTGGAAATGGAAATTAGAGACAGGATCATCATGTTGTAATGTATGTGGGGATGATCTTCCTCGTCAGTAATGTCATAGGAGTCAGTAAACTGCAATGACATGAGTTCTCATTGCTACTGTTGTACTTAGACAGGAAGCATCACAAAGGAATTACTGTGCTGTCCATCCCGCTGTCCCACCCATCTTTGTCTCCCACCTCTTCCTCTCTCCTACCCCTTCAGCAACCACCATTAGGTATGATGGGAGGACATTGTGTGTCTTGGATAGTGACGATAGATCACAAGAATGCTACAAATTTCTTTATATTAAAGTAATGAAAAATTATCAGTTTGTATGGATGTTAATTTTTTCATTTATTCATAGTAATTGAATGGAGTCTCCAATTTTACATTCAAACGCCCCCAGCAGCTCAGGTGATTTGTTAGAGAATCTTCACAGTGGCCAAATAAAAGGAGTTGTATGGCTAGTCCATTAGAGGAGACAGTTGGACCCAAAATAAATAATTAAACAGGTCATGTCTGTGCTGAAAATTGTATTATTATTAAACAAGATTCTGGAGCTGCTGGAAAATTTTCATCATTTTATATGCATAAATCATTAGAGAGACCAACAAGTTCTGTCACATCAATCAGTACTGTAACATGACACTTCTAGTAGAATCAGTAAAAACTGTCCAAGTAAACAAGATCTTAAATCCAAAGGAGCAGGGGGCCGTATGCTCTTACCAGTGAACTATGCATGGTATTGATTTATTGAAGAAGCTTTGTCACCTGCAAGGGGTCATACGCTTTCACACAAAAGATCTACTGTGGGAAAAGTAAGATGATTTAACTGAAGTAAGAAGTATTACGAAAATAGTGAAAAGAGAATGTGAAGTGAATGCTGTTTTTGTGCTAACTTTTCATAGACTGAAATTTACAGAGTTCGTTGCAGCTGATTTTATATGACAAAGTTATCACTTGTGTATCCAATGCCTCGCTAGATTGCAAGTATCCTTAATTTGGGCATACGATAATGATCTGGTGCAACTGTGATTTATCACCTCAGGAATCAGGTACTCAGTGTACCCCTTTGCTTGATTGTATCAGTTGCTCTGCCGGGGAATGGAAAAGTCAGGACCTACACTCCTGGAAATGGAAAAAAGAACACATTGACACCGGTGTGTCAGACCCACCATACTTGCTCCGGACACTGCGAGAGGGCTGTACAAGCAATGATCACACGCACGGCACAGCGGACACACCAGGAACCGCGGTGTTGGCCGTCGAATGGCGCTAGCTGCGCAGCATTTGTGCACCGCCGCCGTCAGTGTCAGCCAGTTTGCCGTGGCATACGGAGCTCCATCGCAGTCTTTAACACTGGTAGCATGCCGCGACAGCGTGGACGTGAACCGTATGTGCAGTTGACGGACTTTGAGCGAGGGCGTATAGTGCACGCCAAGACCGTAGGATCCTACGCAGTGCCGTAGGGGAACGCACCGCTACTTCCCAGCAAATTAGGGACATTGTTGCTCCTGGGGTATCGGCGAGGACCATTCGCAACCGTCTCCATGAAGCTGGGCTATGGTCCCGCACACCGTTAGGCCGTCTTCCGCTCACACCCCAACATCGTGCAGCCCGCCTCCAGTGGTGTCGCGACAGGCGTGAATGGAGGGACGAATGGAGACGTGTCGTCTTCAGCGATGAGAGTCGCTTCTGCCTTGGTGCCAATGATGGTCGTATGCGTGTTTGGCGCCGTGCAGGTGAGCGCCACAATCAGGACTGCATACGACCGAGGCACACAGGGCCAACACCCGGCATCATGGTGTGGGGAGCGATCTCCTACACTGGCCGTACACCACTGGTGATCGTCGAGGGGACACTGAATAGTGCACGGTACATCCAAACCGTCATCGAACCCATCGTTCTACCATTCCTAGACCTGCAAGGGAACTTGCTGTTCCAACAGGACAATGCACGTCCGCATGTATCCCGTGCCACCCAACGTGCTCTAGAAGGTGTAAGTCAATTACCCTGGCCAGCAAGATCTCCGGATCTGTCCCCCATTGAGCATGTTTGGGACTGGATGAAGCGTCGTCTCACGCGGTCTGCACGTCCAGCACGAACGCTGGTCCAACTGAGGCGCCAGGTGGAAATGGCATGGCAAGCCGTTCCACAGGACTACATCCAGCATCTCTACGATCGTCTCCATGGGAGAATAGCAGCCTGCATTGCTGCGAAAGGTGGATATACACTGTACTAGTGCCGACATTGTGCATGCTCTGTTGCCTGTGTCTATGTGCCTGTTGTTCTGTCAGTGTGATCATGTGATGTATCTGACCCCAGGAATGTGTCAATAAAGTTTCCCCTTCCTGGGACAATGAATTCACGGTGTTCTTATTTCAATTTCCAGGAGTGTAGAATGTAATAAAACACTTCATGTACTCTGAAGCAAAGAAGGAATTTAAGGTCAACCTTTCCCCACTTTCTGAAAGTTGTCTGCCTCAGCAGTTAAGCAGCCCATTCTGAAGAACAGTATTGGTACACAATGGTGACAGGCATTATTGACACTAGCACCTGAAATGGCAAACATAATTCCAGTACCTGGAAAAAATGTACACCATCGTGCAATGCTGAGTGACAATCAACATTGAAATGAACATCATCAGAATTGTTACTCTAATTCAGCAGCCTTACAAACAAAAGAGAAGTAGTAGATCACAAAACAAGAGTAATCTCCATCTCCTTGACCAATATCAAGCCTAAAACAATAGCACTAGAGCCATCAGGTGATGTTTCACTGGTTATATTTGATGAATAACAAGCAGAATAATCATACAGATTTTGAAATCTGTCTCTAAGTTGAACGGAGTTGTTTCTCTGACCAACTGTGAGGAAAGTACCTTGAAGCACATGGTCAATCAGTGCCTTGTCTGAATCTTAGAATCAAGAAAGCTCCTTAGTCACTTCAGTGATTATCCAAGGAAATCATTCTTTGACTGGTAAACTGGTCCTGATGGAGGTGGTTATCCATTTGGCTTTCCTATGTGAGCAATATCTCTCAAATGTTAACACAGTGAAAGACACAGCAATCCATTGTTTAATCCTTGTGGAGTTGAAAACAATCTTTGACTGCAGAAATTTTTCTTTTATGCTGACACCAAACCTATGCTACTGGTCATTTGTGTTTATTTATAACATAGTTTTATTATGTTCTAAAACTTTTGGTGGTGCCTATCTTGGCTGCAAGTATTTCTTTTATATATTTATTTTTAAAAATCTTTGGAACGAAGTTTTAGGAAATGTCAGCAGCTATGAAATACTGTTAAAAATTAATAAAAACAGTCAAGATTGCAAAAAAATATTTTATTTCTTCAAACCATTACATACTCTGTAAATGGAGTAACATGAAAGTTATTAGAAGACATATGAAGATAAACACAATAGCAAAAAGCTATATAACTGTAACTTCTGTGAAGATAACCACAACAGTTAAAAGCTGTTAAAAAAAAAGAAGAAGAAGAAAAAGAAAGAAAAATACCCTTCCCAACAGCTGGAGCTGCTGCATGACATGCAGTTGCTGTTGCGTAAATAGTGTGTTATGTCAGTGATGGCAAATGGCCATCAAATACAAATAAAATCAATAAAAATACAATTGTAGTATGAAATATTTGGGCCACGACAAGAGTCATGTAAATATAAAAAACAGGGTTGCATAAAATATAATGAAAGAACATGTAAAAGAAGCATAATAAGGAAATAAATGATCAACATTTGAGCTAGACCCAAAGTGCCCTCTATGGGGATTTGTGTATGACATCTGTTGTGCAACAATTTCTTACAGGGACGCAACCAGTAACCATAGTAACAGTATGAAGATCAGTATGTTCTGGTTTGGAGTTAAAGATACAGAAGTGTGGCTTGCAATTTTTTACTTTGAACTGTTTCCATAGTTTTTAATACACCTATTACCTCTTTTGTATATAATGATGATTACTTTCCAGAATTGACGGTGATGATCATGTGTGTGTTAGGTGTTCTTGCTTGTGTCAGTGTGTGCTCAGTCCCACTCCTGTGGAGAAGGCTTTAGCCAAGATATTACATGTAACAGATTTTTTATCAGGCCTATCTGCAATTCAGTGTGTCATCTTTACAGTAAACAGCAATATATCCCTTTCATAATATTGTTGATATTCAAAACTGGACTTTCCATTGTTTGAGAAATAAATCTGTAGACATTAAGAATAAATATGTGGAATGCTAAAAATGTTTGTTTTGTTTAAAAAGCTTTAAGAGTTTCCACACAAAAAATTTGGAGACATTACTTCTCAGCATGCCCAAGTACATGTGTGAGAAGGAGAATTGCAATCAAAAGTACATCAAAAAGTATTGACAGATTCAGACGGACAGTCTTCACTGTTTTTGGTATGACTTTTGAGTTTGGTTTTTCTGGATTCTATAGTATAATGTTTAAGATGCCACTCAACAGTTAACTTCATTCTTAATTATTAGCAAAGTGTCACTGATATTCCAAAACTATTGGTTTATTTAGATGTAATGTTTTATCTCCACCAGCTTTATTCACATGATTTTAATTCAAGTTTAACCCTTTGTTACACAAATGTTTGCTTAATTCCTGTTTAACCCTTCATTACACAAGTTTTGGTTAATGTCTCACATTCTTCTCACTAATTTGCAATACTTAGCAAATGTCATGGGATAGGTACCTGATATCAAGTGAGGCCTTCTCTGGCTGTGCAGACTGCAGTGAGATACTATGGGAGTGAATCTACAAGTCCCTGGTACTACTTCTGTTGATAATTTTAAAAATATTGAGAATCCGATATATTTATATCTAAAAAAAATATTATTATCGGCTTGCAATGCATCGGAAAAAAAAATTAAATGATATATTGAAGGAAAAAATATCAACTTATTGGCCTATAAAAATATTGGCTTCACAGTTTTAGAGTTGTATATTTAAGTACTGATTTATTATTGATATCCTGTACATAATCATGTTAGCAGCCTGCCTATCCCCCTTAGAGCAAGAACTGAAAGAAAAACACTTAATTCGAAAATTTGTAAGTTAATAATGGGACTTTGTGCACATAAAAAACTTTATTACGATACTTTTTTGCTCGACTTGTGTTGTTAATTAACAACTGTGCCCATGGTGCACTGTCATGCAGTATTTCATTCCAGTTTATGTCTCATGCCTTATGTTCTTCATTTGTGTTGGCTATGTGTTGAAATAAACTTGCTTCAGGCTGATGTAGGAAAATTGTGTGGTGAAGCTAAACATTGCAGTTTCTGTTGGTAGCACCGATTATGTCAGTATTTCCCCTCACATGTCTCCACCTGCTGCAAAGAACAACCCAGTCATTTAGATTTTTGTTCATAATTTTCAGCAACTGTTTTTGAAGTATGCCGATATGAAGAAATAGCACAGTAGTTACACCAAAAATTGTTTTTTAATGCAGTTCATGTGCTGTTTCTTCACCTTGGAAATCTTGACACCACCACTCCCCAGTGCAATCGAATTTCTTCTTTTCTGCCACCTATACTTGCTTCACACAGTGAAAGTAAAATTATGTTCTACTACAATTTCAAAAGAACAATTTCAAACATTTACCGAAAATTCTATAAAAATTCTAATAAAATCATATAAAAACTATAAAATAAAAATATCGCCACTCGATATTACCATTTTGATATTGACATACTGATATATTAGGGAAGAAAATATTGCTGATTTATATATGGATATTTCCTGGGTAAATATCAATATTTTATCAACAGCCCTACTGGCACTCCTCTGGAAGCAGCTGACCAAATTGTTTGCAGATTGGCAGCCAATTCTGCTCTGTACATGGGTGCAGGACCCCTGATACAGAGCCTGTGTTCCTTGACATTCCAGATATGCTCGATAGATTTCAAATCTGGGTTCTGTGGTGGCCATCTCAGTCTTTGCACTTCCTCTACATGTTCCTGGAAGCATTCGTGAGTGACATGGGAGGGATTTGGTGCCATGTTATCATCTTGAAGCACTGCAGAACCTTGAGGGTGTTGGGAGGCCAAAAATGGGTGGAGACAGTCCCTGAGTAGCTCAATGTTCTGGGGACCATTAAAAGTCCTTTCCAATACAGCTAGGTGGCCAATTCTACAGCAGGAAAATGCACCCCAGACCATAACAGAGACACCACTGCCTTGGACCACATCTTCTTTTCAAATGGAATCCATCAGTTCATGTAGTCTGTGCCACACACGGTGCCTCCTATCAGCATGGTGCAGTTGAAATCATGATTCGTCTGACCATATCATGCTATGCCATTGTTTCAGTGTCCATCTGTGGTGATTGGTGACAGATGCAAGCTGTCGTGTTAACAGTGACACCTGTTTGTGGTGTCAGCTCTCATACCCCATGGAACCCTTGTTCCTACAGATTGTCCACTGGGAAATGTGTGTAGCATCTCCTGTGTTAAATTGAGCCTTGATTTGCTGCACTGCCACTATTGATGATCAGTCTCAGATGTTACCAGTCACGGTCATCGGGGGTGGCTGGACGGTTGGTAGTTTGTCTGTTGTGGTGGCCGGACAGCAGTAGTTTGTCTGATTTGGACTGTCTACCGTTCACAGTACACCTTGGACACAGCTGAATGTGTGAACCTGAATACCAGCACCACTGCTGAAATAGAATTTCCCATCTCTCAGGCACCAACCACTGTACACTGTTCGAACGGCGTCAGCTTGTGATGTTACATATTACACAGATCACTTGCACAACCACTTATCAGGTGTCCTACACAACTGCAGCTGGCACAGTGGGTGTGTGGCGCATATACAGCGTACCTGAGCTCTCTGTGGTCCACTATCATATGAAATTTGCTAAATCAGTGTAGATGTCTGTTCACTATTACTTGTTTCTTTATGATACAACTTGAATTAAATGACACTGTGATAACAGGGTGAATTTACAGTTCCATGCTGAGGACATGGCTTCATCCTGTTGGCAGAAGATAAGAGCATTCAGGATAGGGAACCTCACATACCTGTTGTTAATTCTTAAATTTCTTTTTGACAGTCGGCTTTCGTACCCCACTGTGCTTATGCCTTGTGTGGCCGTGTGTTGAATTTTCGTCTGACATTCCCTGCGCCAACTTCTTGGCTCTGCACAAGTGTCTCACCTCCAACTGCAGTATTCAACCACTGTGTTCCATTCTTTAAGATGCTGCATGCTACAGTGTGTTTCTACTAATGAATATAACATCTGAATAAATAATTATTTTTCCTTCATAAAAAATGTTAAAATTTAATTTTTTTTTTAAATGGAAGTATAAAGTTGGCCAAAGTGACTGTTCCTTTTATGCATGTGTAAATGTATGAGTAGACAGAGAAAGGCTGAACTCTTGAGTATAAAGGCTGCTGTCTATACTTGTGCTGACAAAACAATGGAAACCTAATGTTACCATTTGCCGGACATGGAATTAGGTGCAATGACAAATGACTGATCAAAACCAGTAACTGATTTTGAAATGTACTTGTGGTTGTTGTCACAAGGAAATAAAAGAAGATAATTAGTGAGTCACCCAATCTCCATTGACATTATTTCATTTTTTTCCATAATGAAGTTGTGTTCTTGTTCGGTATATTTGTAAAAGTTGTCAGAACCCCCAAAAATTCGTGTGGGCCATCTATTTCCTGTGCACTGTGCCTGTCACTACCAGTTCTTTGCATTCCTTCTTAGAAAATGAAATTTTAGATCCTGTTGGACATTTGTTGCCCATTGGTATTTCCCAGGATTACATTAGGTTATGCAAAGCACTTTGTATCTTTCACAGTAACGTACCTCTGTTGTTAAAGAGAATTCTCATAAGATGTACCTTTTCTATTCTGTTCACTCTTAATTTCACCATTTTACTCATTTATTAACATCATTGTAATATAACACTACATAAAAATTGTTTGCAGTCACATTATTAGTAAACCCATGTCACTGCCAGTGTTTTTCAGCTTAAGTATTCTCACCATTACGTCCTGTTCCTTTTCAGTGACTAAGTGTGTACAAAAGACCTTTTGAAGAGATGAGCACAGAATTCAGTTGTGCCTCTTGTTAAGGATGTTGGCTGTCGTATTGTGTATTTATATGATTGATGATACACTAGTACAGTCAACGAGCTGAGTGAATTAGAAACTGTACTTAGTTTTGTTTGGATATGTATATTCTCTATTATATTTCATGGAGGAATTACTCTTATATCAATACTATGACAAAGTCAATAGGAAGGTGGAGGTGTTAACTGAAATAATGGGACATCATATGATAGTGAAAGGTACAGCTGGGAAGTATACTATAATCCAGAGAAGTTCCATTGGGATTATATACACATATTGCTCAACATATTTCAGTGATTATTTACTTATTGTCTAGGTGCATACTATCAACAGACCAACAAAAAAAATCTAATAATGTGCTGCTTCGCATTTTCAGATGCCGAGATAAATTTTGTTCAACTTACTAAGGAGGGATTGCTCTGGTTCTCAGATCTTACTTTGCCTGATTCAACTTTCATATTGCCATTAATTTTTGGCATGACAAATCTTGCCATTATTGAGGTAAGTTATTAAAATTATAATTTTTCATTGGACTCTCAGCTTTTTTTCTGTACAGTTATAATCAGATGGCATGCTGACCTGGCATTGTTCAAATCTTGAGACATTAATTTTGACCAGATTGTGGTTCTCACACCTTTAATAAGGTAGTCATCTATGATGACTGAGGAGTTCACTTTATTTGATGATGTCAAGAAATCCTAGACCAAATGGCAGTGGACTGCTATGCAGCAGGATGGGTGAGGGAAATGGTGAGTGAGATACAGATTCATGATGGAGTGTGCAGTTAAACAGTGGTTATACAGACGTGTTTTTTCAAGCAGCCTTATTCAGTATTCCAGGCTGCCTCAGGGTTGCACTGTGTGCGTGCAGACACAGCTGATTGCAGAATGTGCTGATGGCCTGTTGTCCTGGATCATGGGTGGCAGCTCCTGTAGTGCTGTGCTTGTTGCCAGCAGGTGAAGACAAGAAGTGCTGCTCCCCTCCCCCCCCCCCCCCTCCCCCTCCCAAGCCCTCTGAATTTGTGTTGGCTAGGAACCCCTGCATGAATTTTGTTGTCCCCACGTCGAGTGCTAGGGTGTGATAGCTGACACTAGATGCCCTGATGCTGATTAGAAGTGACCTCAGGGGTAAACCAGGATAGTGGCCGATGACATGGGTGACTAGGAGGCTGCGAGGGCATGCCTGCTCCAGACAGATCATAAACAGCTTGTGGTCCATCAGCCTGAGGTTCTCGGAAGGTGACGGCTGGCCGGATACCAGCTCCCTGCTTTGCTGAAACTACCTTAAGTCCCATAGGCATCATGCCACTACTATGGCTCGCCTTCTGCTGGAACTCAATGAGGTAGTCAGTGGACAGGTAGACAGCCGATCTTCATCAACCAGTGGTAGCTGTGGTTTCTGTGAAACTCAAAAGTCTGTCATTCTCTCTAGTTCAAGATTCAGACAAAATTGGAGCATGACTCAGTGCCTTGAACCCTTAAGCTCAATTGTTTATGCCCTAGTAGCTATGCTTCTGATGTAGTCCTACAGTGGGTTTGTCATATTACTTGGTCCACCAGCTTCTCCTAGCTCATTCTACGCCAAGCTTGGGTTGCTACAACCCAAGGTATATAGAAAAAGCGGGTAGACCATTCTGGCCCCAAGTGAGTAAAAAACTCCCAGATGCCCGTGTGCGCCTTGACGTCACGGAGAGGACACTGCAGTGCTGTGCATTCAGTGGAACACGGAAGTGGTAGTGTACATCCAATAAAAGTGATTTGTTTTGAGACAGTCATGAGCAAGGGTCACTGTAACTGTGCCGTGGCACATTGCATTAATACTGCTCTAACAATGACGGACGTTATTTATCACGTTTTTCCCAAGATTGAGCACTTACAACGTGAATGGATAGTTCGATGCCAACGCAAGGACAAAGTGAATGTGAAAACTGCACGTGTGTAATCAGCTCATTTTCGACCTGAAGACTATGAACGGGATCTGAGAAATGAGCTTCTAGGGTTACCTTCAAGAAAGAAGTTATTACCAACAGCAATCCCCTGCATAAACGTTCCGAACTGGCATAGAGAAGAAATTGTGGAAAGTGGTGATGCAAACGAAAGGGTAAGATGTCTGCACGTACATAACACTTTAAATAACTGAAACTGAAAAATAACCGTAATACAAACGAATTCACATAAACGCAACACTTTTTGACGCATTACTATCTTGCTTTACGAGAGTGGATGACTCGCTATATTGTACAGGCGATAAATAATGTTTCTCAGGTGTATTTGCTTTTCCTCCTGGATATAATGACTTCATTTGTCGTAGAAATAGCTGTTATTTTTACGTATTCTTGATATGTTAACTATTTTAATGCTAGTATATAGTTCAAATGACAAAATCAGCATACAGAGGGGTCCAAAAAAATGTATCCACTGTTTAAAAGTTCATAACTTGCAAGGTAATTGACAGAGTTGTCTCATTTTTTGGTGAAAGTGTAGCTTAAAGTCCAACTTAAAGATATCACTGTACGTGTTCGAAATGGTCACCATTAACATCCACACACAAATGATGCTGCCGAACTGTAGCATGAACTACTGACTGCAACGTGTTCTGTTGGATATTTGAACATTAAGGTACAAAGGATTCTCGAAGTTCATCCAATGTGTGTGGCTTTTGTCAATAAACAACGTCCTTTAGTGTTCCCCACAGGTAAAAGTCCAGAGGAGTTAGGTCTGGGGAACGTGGTGGATGTTGCCTTTCCAAAAAGGTTTCATAACTTCAATAAAATGGTCTTTTTGGAAGTCTGAAAAATATGAAAGTTAGCTATATATTAACTTGTAGACTGAATCAAGATTGCCTGGAAAACTTTTTTTCTAGGGTATGAGGATTAGGTATATTTTATAACAATCCTACACCTTTTGAAGTAAGGAACAGGATATGTCTCCTTATACTGACGGGTAATGAAAGTGATATTTCTTTCTCTGGGATCATGCCAGTTACTAAAGAATTAAACTGAGAGTCCTTCCAGTGTGACGTCAACCCGGATTCTGCATCTCTAAGTTTCATTACCAGTGAGCTATGTGTAAATGTTGTTGACGTAGCACTGCTACAAGAAATCCCAGAAACTGTGAATGTGGAAGAAAATTTACTGACAGATGTGGTAACAATGGAGGATGACTCTGTAATCTCAGATGTTCTTCCAGATGCGGTAAAATACATTGCAGGCTATATTGCATTTAAGTGCCACAACATTGATAAATCACTAGGCTTTCCAGTAGCAAAAAGTGAAGGAGATCATGCTGCAGACTGGATATCAATTATATCTCGTGGTGATCTTTACACTCCAACGCCAGCAAGGGAAAACAGAGTGTTGCAGTTTGAAGAAGAATTTGCTGCTTTTCACGGAAATGGAGTGTGTAACCAAAAAAATGTCGTAAAGTCTCTGTGCTCTATTTTAAAACAAAAGTTTCCTGAGGTTCATGAAGCAGTTATTACTCTTTACGTAAAAATGAGACATTTATAAGGATTAGGGATCTCAATCAAGAAGCAAAGTTGGAAGCAATTATGGATTGCATTGTCATCTGGTAAACAGCAGTAGAAACAGACTACATTAACATTTGCTTCTTCATCAAATGAGTGAGTTATTTTCCATCTTAATCATTATTTATTTACTCTTAATGTGTACAAAACCTGTCATGCCCCTTGTTTTGACTTGTACAGATGCGTATCGAACGAAACCGTAAGTAAAATGAACGAGTAACATGGCACTGAGTCTGTGGTACGGTGCATTTGCCCCATGTAAGCATACGGTTGTACTGCGCTAGGGTCCTCGTCGTGACATCACGGCGCTCCACCCAATAGCAAATGTTTTCGCCTGAGTGCTGAACTGCTTAATGATATAATCTCGTGCTAATGATTTAAACTTGTAGTAACTTCTGTTCTATTGAAATTTTCTCATGCTGTGACTTGATAAATATGTATAATGAATGCCTAATTCAGGGTTGAGGATATCATTAAATTTTGGGTGGGCAATACTATTTGTCAACACAATTTCTGGTGAGAAGACCAAGTACAGCCACTGCATCCCAATCTTTTCAAAGTGGGATTGTATGGGTAAATTTTCCTTTTTGTAACTTGTTTCATTCGTTTCCCTAAAAACATACTCACCTTACATGTCCACGCATCAGTCTGTACCGGTCTCTCTGGGCAGACAATAATACTCCCTTGAGTACATATCTACACATCCGCTACCAACGTAAGTACATGGGCTTCCTATTACCTGAAATCAACAGAACCTTCTACATCCATATACATGTCCGTTTCCCTGTCGCCATGTTGTCTCATGAACTTTCTGCCTGAGGAAAGGAATCATTCATCATTCCTTCCCTCTTTTTGAAATGAGTAACTAACAACTAGTAGAAAACAAGAAACAACATCAAAGAAATCTGAAAATAATCCTGCAACAGTAAAAGAAAAATATGCAAGGCAATGACATGAAAACACTGAATCCATCCAAATACAACACAATGTAAAACATATCCGTAAACTTAGATGACAAGAATAAAACTAAAACCACTAAAACATTTCAAAGACTTTAACAACATAACTAATTACAGGTAACTCGTGACACTTGGGTGCAGTAAAACAGTTTAGTTTCCTGAAACATATGTCCATTGCTGACAATGTCATGAATAATGCATAGCTAATTATGCGACTTCAAAGCATAAGGAATGCCATGTGCCTTTTGCTGTCAAACCACTAAAGGTTCGTTCTTTATGTCTGTTACATCTTTGCATACCAGGTCATTCGCAGGTACTTGTGGTACCACATCCATCATACCTTTAAATGGTTTTATACAACTGCCGTGTTGATACATGTTTCGATGGAAAGTTGCAACTTTACATTAACCAGTCACATTATCTCTATGACCTAATATGGTCAATGATATTTGGCCAATAATTTATTCATCTTTCCCTTCAGTATATAGGAATTAGTGACCAATACTCACTCCCCTATACGATACGATGCTGCCCGTGCACTAATACAGCTGTTCCTGGCATTCCAGAGATTTTGTGTTAGCTTTTTGAATGTTTCTCCATATTTCCCCTATTCATCTTGCAAACTTTTTTACTGATGTGCAGTCTTATGCCAATTTAGGACAATCCTTTTGCAGGCTGTGGGAGATGTACTTCCCACTAACTGTATTTCCTTACATCGTTTAAGGTAATATGTATTACCACTTTTGTACGCTCCTGGCATCTAGTGGCTGCATCAGCTGTAGCTTCTGTTTGTTAAAAAATATAGCCTTCAGGACTGTGGGAAGTATATATCCCACTAAACAATGGTGTGTTAATGATTACTGGGAAGTATGGCTACCACCAAAGTAGTTTCTGGAAGGATCTAGGGAAGGATACTTATTACAAAATTGATCTGACATTTGTGGTCATTGGGAAGCATGCTTACCACCAAATTAGGGATATCCCAAAGCGTACCTCTTCCGTCTATGTCTGACATCTTGTGGTAGTACACTGCACCATGTGTATGAAAACTGCCACAACAACCAATTTGTGGTTGTTGTGGGATCACTACAGTTGTAGAAACACATTGCTTTGCTTCTGTGGTATACATTATTGTGACCTGTATCAGTTCATACCTTTATTGTGTGATAAAGTTTCAAGGAATGTTTTCATGTTATGGTAAGTAAACTTTAATATCTACACAAAGTATTTTTAAATAAAGTAAAAGAAAACATAAAATAAAAACAGAAAACACTGTTCATTATTTCTTATATGTAATGGCAACACATAAAAGCTCACTAAAGGGAAGTGGGAAATGCATTTACCACCATAGCTTTAATACCTCACAAAGGTGGCATGGTGATATATGTACCACCACAGTTTTTGGTCCTAAAGCACAAAAATAAAATTATCAAAAAATAAATGTAGTCAGTTGATCACAGTACTAATAGAATAGCAAAAAAGTTATATTTGCTGAGTTGCTACAAAAAATGCACCCACAAAAGGGTTAAAATGTCAAAGTGGGACATCATTTTTGTCCCACATACAACTTCAAATGGAGATATGCCTGTTCTCGCACCAGTCTTTGAGTTGTATGCACAAAAGACACAGAAAATAGATATCCCAGTCATCGTGTCAAACATTCACACTAAAGCTCAGCATCTTCAAAATGGTCTTATGAACATGCTCTGTCTTACCATTGGTTTGATGATGGAATGGGCTCGTTCTGAACTTCTAAATATGTAACAGATAGCATAGCTGAAAGAACTTCATAAGTTCTGAAATGAAGCTCATGCCCTGATCCACGAGTAAGCTATCATGCACTCCAAACTTTAATATCCAACTGTTAACTAATGTCTGTACCACAGTACTGGCTGTCATTGGTCTGGAATTGCTACTATTACTAGAAAGCATGAAAAGTAGTCAATTATCATAAGCACATACCCATTCCCTGCAGGTGTTTTGTTGAATGGCCCACATATGTCAAGGCCAAGCATTTGAAATGGCTTTGACGTCTCTGGTGACCTCTGCAAAGTGATTTTCTGATGTGAAATATCTTCTCTTTTTGTGCGCAAGGTATGCAATCTCTGATATCCTGCTCCACATTCTGTTTCCTATTACTCCAACAAAACTGTTCCACAACACTCCCATCTGTTAATTATCAGCCACCATGACCTGACAACATACGGTCATGAGCCTGTTGTAACATCTCCTTTTGAAAATCTGCTGTGGTCTGCATTTCATGATTCTGCACAACAAATCCTCATGTACATAAAGTGTGGCTATGACTTAAAAGCCTGAGAGTCTTTATGGTCTGTCTGTGCTTGTTGCCATTCCAACACACTCTTGCCCAGTGTACTCAACATGGCCACTTTGCAACTTAAAATGTATGTGTTTGTCTTTTCCTACCTGGCTTATGGATTACCTCGTAATCAGATTCATTAAGCTTGAGAACTGTACACATTAGACAACTAGATGGGTCTGTCAGACCAAGCAACCATTTCAGTGACCCATGATCAGTCACAACCTTGAATCTACCATACTAGTAACACTGGAAATATGTAATACTGCATATGGTCGCTAATGTTTCCTTCGAGTTGTCGTGTAGTTACTGTTCTGGCATAAAGCCAGGTGGGAACGTTAGAGTAGAGAGGGCTGTAAAATGCTGACTGACCCCTCTGCAGCTCGACAGTGCAACAGCAGCACCCTCTATAAGAAGAGGACATAGGTGTCACGCCGCTTGACCATGGCTCAGTTCTGTGAGTTCTATGACAAGTGCCAAGACCAGCGACCTGGATAGGAGCACCCACTGTATTAGTTCACTTGTCTTAGGACTTATTTTGTCTGTCACCCTTTGCCTGCGACACATCTGTATTTCACAAAGTTAAGTATTGTAATCATTTCCTTTTGTAGTAAACTTCATTAATACGATTTGCTTGAATTGTTTGTCTAGTGATCCAAGGAGCAGGTTTCCTAGGCACCCCATATTTGACAAGTAGGCAGGATACAACAGTTACCTTCTGCTTTATTTAACTGACTTGAAGCATATGCTACTGGCTATTCCCATCCATTAACAGTCTGACCTAAAATATGGTGGATTGCTTTGTTAGAAGTGTATGAGACAATGAACTATTTTTCAAAATCCAATACCAGATCTGAAATCAGTGCCTCCTTCAATTTCTCAAAAGCTAACTGACACTCCTGTGTCCATTGAAACTTTACACCCTTTTTAAGTAATCTGTTCAGAGGTTTGGATATTTTTGCAAAATCTTTTACAAATATATGGTAGTAGTTACACAAACCAGCAAATGACTGTATCTGTTTGGTTGCTCATGGTGCTGGAAAATTTTGAATTGCTTCTGTAAGATGAGGATCGGTCTGCACACCATGGTGACTAGTTGCGTGTCCCAGATAGTTAACTTTAGTTAGAGAAAAATGACGCTTGACCACGCTCAGTGTCAAATGCGCTTATCATAATCTAGTGAACACATCTTCCAACTGTCTTACATGCTGTGGCATACCCTTTGAATAAATTATTATGTTATCAAAATACACGATAGGGGTTTTTGATAATTTAACCTCTTGAAACTCCATCCAGTAACTGCTGAGAAGTAGCAGGTGCATTTTTAAACCCACTGGCATCCAGTTATATTCATAATAGCCACATTGTGCCATAAATGCTGTCTGTGGTCCATCTTCAAGTTCTACTTTTAAGTTATGATAACCACTTTTGAGATCCATTGTACTAAAATTATGACACTGACCCAGATTAGCTAAGGTTTCCGTAATGTTAGGGACTGGATAAGCATCTGTAATGTCTGTGCATTCAGAAACCTATAATAACAGTAAAACTTATATTTCTTTGTTGCATCCAATGATTTATTAGGGACAATACCAATGTTAGTGCTCCAGGGATTCCATCTCAAAGATGCTGTTCAATGAACTCCTTTATTAGCGGCTGTAAATATCTTGCTGTGTGATACTGTTACCTATAAAGTGGTGTACTATTAGGTATATGCTGCTGAGTTTCTGGTAACCACCCATTTTATGGAACAAGTCACTAAACTTCTACAATGTTTTCCACAGCTGTGTGATCAATGCCATTCAACTGACCCATTGTCTTGTGTAATGCTGCTACATTGACGGTTTACTTATGTCTGATATCCAGATTTGATCTGCCAAGGTCTGCTTCCTCTCTTACTTTTAGGGGAGCTATAACTGTACCTTTTGACAGACTAACTTCATCTCTGCTAAAATTGTTTATGCTGACTGGAACTATATATTCCCCATTAACATTAATTGCATGCACTATGCTTTCATGCAAAAAACTGTGTGAACCATCTGACTCCTCATTGCTTGTGAGTGGCTCAGCCATATACTACGAAGCCCCACAAGACAAATCGGTACCCACTGAAACCCACACCAGTTTTCCCAAAACTGCTGATATTTCATCCTATTGATCAATCTTTAAAGAACTCATGTGCAGTTTAATTGTCATCACTTTCATGACAGGTGAGCCTTGCAACATGGCTTCATTTGCAACTGTATCACCCAGTTGAAACAAAGTTCCACTGAGCTCAACCTCGTGTTGCCAAAGACTAATCCTAGCATGATATCCATTGAGAAAAGGTAGCCTGAAAATCACTGAATAGCCTTCACCCACATATGGCAAAACTTCCGTACTCTTTGTGGACTCAGTTTTCCCAATAGTAAACTCAAGTACCATTATACCCAACAACTCCACACAATTATCACTAACCTATGTAACTTGTATCATGTGGGCCCAAGTCTCCTCCTGCTCACCAGGTCCAGACTGATAATGGACACGTGTATCCTTGTGTCTACTAAAAATCTCTGTTCTGCACCCCCCTTTAAGGCCACTAAGCAGTGTTTCATCTGTGCACTAACTTACGCTTTGCTATAGTCTATCAGGACTGCTTTCTAGTGGTTGTATCATTCCAGTTTTAGTTTAATGGTGGCTTCTTCCAATAGTGCTCCGCATTCTTTCTATTCTGATGATCCAATGCTCTGTGGCCCTCTTCCCCACTCTGGTTGCCTACACTATTTCTGCATATGGCCCTTACATCCACACCTGTAACATCTGACTTCTTAAGCAAATACACAGTGATCTACCCATTGCATATGTAAAAATATGTCTCCTCCAATTACAATGCAGTTCTAAGAGCTGCTGTTAAATCATGATGATTCTCAATGTGATCCCTTCATGACATTTCTGTGGGTACTCCATGCAAGAAAAGTATTATTTTCTGTTTTCTTCTTCCTGCAGTAACACCTAATTGACCTCTGCATTCTGGGTAGACACATACTTGTGCAAATTGGCTTTGTGAATTGTGTCTGAAAGTACTTCCATTGGCTCATTACATCTGAAAGTCAAAGTACTGAGCTTCTTGCAAAAACATTGTTTTCTGTTCTGTTATTGGTAACACTGGTGTAGTCCAGTGATGAAGTGCTTAAATGACTGTGCTTTACTGAGCGTATAATGATACAACACATATATCTTGGCTTCCACTGTGAAATGTTAATTCACCACACAAAGGGTTACTTCACCTGACCAACCACTCATTGCAGCTGTAGTTGTAACATCATTAATAAATACTGACACAGCTTCCATTGTTTCACCAGAAAAGGGATTGATAACTGCGGCTACAGCCGGATCAAATGAAGAAGAAGAAGAAGAAGAAGAAGAAGAAGCCACCCCCAACTCTGTCTTATTTTCCCCTGATTCAGGCTGTGATTGAACCTGAATGGTTTCTAAAGTCTTAAATCTATGAAGGAAGTCCTCATTCTCCTGCTTCTGGTGAGAATTTTTATTTGTTAACACATGAACTTGCTCTGGCAGATCAACAAGAGACTCTGTAGTAATACCAGCAAGTGTTTCTACCATTTTATGTAATTTACCTCTTAATGTTATAATAGAAGGAAACATTCCACGAAGGAAAAATATACCTAAAAACAAAGATGATGTGACTTACTAAATGAAAGTGCTGGCAGGTCGACAGACACACAAACGAACACAAACATACACACAAAATTCAAGCTTTCGCAACAAACTGTTGCCTCATCAGGAAAGAGGGAAGGAGAGGGAAAGACGAAAGGATGTGGGTTTTAGGGGAGAGGGTAAGGAGTCATTCCAGTCCCGGGAGCGGAAAGACTTACCTTAGGGGGAAAAAAGGACGGGTATACACTCGCGCGCACACACACATATCCATCCACACATATACAGACACAGGCAGACATATTTAAAGACAAAGAGTTTGGGCAGAGATGTCAGTCGAGGCAGAAGTGCAGAGGCAAAGATGTTGATGAATGACAGGTGAGATATGAGTGGCGGAAATTTGAAATTAGCGGAGATTGAGGCCTGGTGGATAACGGGAAGAGAGGATATATTGAAGAGCAAGTTCCCATCTCCGGAGTTCGGATAGGTTGGTGTTGGTAGGAAGTATCCAGATAACCCGGACGGTGTAACACTGCGCCAAGATGTGCTGGTCGTGCACCAAGGCATGTTTAGCCACAGGGTGATCCTCATTACCAACAAACACTGTCTGCCTGTGTCCATTCATGCGAATGGACAGTTTGTTGCTGGTCATTCCCACATAGAATGCATCACAGTGTAGGCAGGTCAGTTGGTAGATCACGTGGGTGCTTTCACACGTGGCTCTGCCTTTGATTGTGTACACCTTCCGGGTTACAGGACTGGAGTAGGTGGTGGTGGGAGGGTGCATGGGACAGGTTTTACACCGGGGGCGGTTACAAGGGTAGGAGCCAGAGGGTAGGGAAGGTGGTTTGGGGATTTCATAGGGATGAACTAAGAGGTTACGAAGGTTAGGTGGACGGCGGAAAGACACTCTTGGTGGAGTGGGGAGGATT
This sequence comes from Schistocerca cancellata, assembly GCF_023864275.1. NCBI lineage: Eukaryota > Metazoa > Arthropoda > Insecta > Orthoptera > Acrididae > Schistocerca > Schistocerca cancellata. The sequence goes on from NC_064626.1 coordinate 888,586,814, forward strand.
TCATGAAGGATGGATCTCATTTCAGGGCAGGATTTGAGGAAGTCGTATCCCTGCTGGAGAGCCACATTCAGAATCTGATCCAGTCCCGGAAAGTATCCTGTCACAAGTGGGGCACTTTTGTGGTTCTTCTGTGAGAGGTTCTGGGTTTGAGAGGATGAGGAAGTGGCTCTGGTTATTTGCTTCTGTACCAGGTCGGGAGGGTAGTTGCGGGATGCGAAAGCTGTTGTCAGGTTGTTGGTGTAATGCTTCAGGGATTCCGGACTGGAGCAGATTCGTTTGCCACGAAGACCTAGGCTGTAGGGAAGGGACCGTTTGATGTGGAATGGGTGGCAGCTGTCGTAATGGAGTTACTGTTGCTTATTGGTGGGTTTGATGTGGACGGACGTGTGAAGCTGGCCATTGGACAGGTGAAGGTCAACATCAAGGAAAGTGGCATGGGATTTGGAGTAGGACCAGGTGAATCTGATGGAACCAAAGGAGTTGAGGTTGGAGAGGAAATTCTGGAGTTCTTCTTCACTGTGAGTCCAGATCATGAAGATGTCATCAATAAATCTGTACCAAACTTTGGGTTGGCAGGCCTGGGTAACCAAGAAGGCTTCCTCTAAGCGACCCATGAATAGGTTGGCGTACGAGGGGGCCATCCTGGTACCCATGGCTGTTCCCTTTAATTGTTGGTATGTCTGGTTTTCAAAAGTGAAGAAGTTGTGGGTCAGGATGAAGCTGGCTAAGGTAATGAGGAAAGATGTTTTAGGTAGGGTGGCAGGTGATCGGCGTGAAAGGAAGTGCTCCATCGCAGCGAGGCCCTGGACGTGCGGGATATTTGTGTATAAGGAAGTGGCATCAATGGGTACAAGGATGGTTTCTTCAACCCATTACATGCAGTCTCCCATCCTTCATCAAAGACACCAACCACTTTCTTGAACGCCTGGAATCCTTACCCAATCCGTTACCCCCAGAAACCATCCTTGTAACCATTGATGCCACTTCCTTATACACAAATATCCCGCACGTCCAGGGCCTCGCTGCGATGGAGCACTTCCTTTCACGCCGATCACCTGCCACCCTACCTAAAACATCTTTCCTCATTACCTTAGCCAGCTTCATCCTGACCCACAACTTCTTCACTTTTGAAAACCAGACATACCAACAATTAAAGGGAACAGCCATGGGTACCAGGATGGCCCCCTCGTACGCCAACCTATTCATGGGTCGCTTAGAGGAAGCCTTCTTGGTTACCCAGGCCTGCCAACCCAAAGTTTGGTACAGATTTATTGATGACATCTTCATGATCTGGACTCACAGTGAAGAAGAACTCCAGAATTTCCTCTCCAACCTCAACTCCTTTGGTTCCATCAGATTCACCTGGTCCTACTCCAAATCCCATGCCACTTTCCTTGATGTTGACCTTCACCTGTCCAATGGCCAGCTTCACACGTCCGTCCACATCAAACCCACCAATAAGCAACAGTACCTCCATTACGACAGCTGCCACCCATTCCACATCAAACGGTCCCTTCCCTACAGCCTAGGTCTTCGTGGCAAACGAATCTGCTCCAGTCCGGAATCCCTGAAGCATTACACCAACAACCTGACAACAGCTTTCGCATCCCGCAACTACCCTCCCGACCTGGTACAGAAGCAAATAACCAGAGCCACTTCCTCATCCTCTCAAACCCAGAACCTCTCACAGAAGAACCACAAAAGTGCCCCACTTGTGACAGGATACTTTCCGGGACTGGATCAGATTCTGAATGTGGCTCTCCAGCAGGGATACGACTTCCTCAAATCCTGCCCTGAAATGAGATCCATCCTTCATGAAATCCTCCCCACTCCACCAAGAGTGTCTTTCCGCCGTCCACCTAACCTTCGTAACCTCTTAGTTCATCCCTATGAAATCCCCAAACCACCTTCCCTACCCTCTGGCTCCTACCCTTGTAACCGCCCCCGGTGTAAAACCTGTCCCATGCACCCTCCCACCACCACCTACTCCAGTCCTGTAACCCGGAAGGTGTACACAATCAAAGGCAGAGCCACGTGTGAAAGCACCCACGTGATCTACCAACTGACCTGCCTACACTGTGATGCATTCTATGTGGGAATGACCAGCAACAAACTGTCCATTCGCATGAATGGACACAGGCAGACAGTGTTTGTTGGTAATGAGGATCACCCTGTGGCTAAACATGCCTTGGTGCACGACCAGCACATCTTGGCGCAGTGTTACACCGTCCGGGTTATCTGGATACTTCCTACCAACACCAACCTATCCGAACTCCGGAGATGGGAACTTGCTCTTCAATATATCCTCTCTTCCCGTTATCCACCAGGCCTCAATCTCCGCTAATTTCAAATTTCCGCCACTCATATCTCACCTGTCATTCATCAACATCTTTGCCTCTGCACTTCTGCCTCGACTGACATCTCTGCCCAAACTCTTTGTCTTTAAATATGTCTGCCTGTGTCTGTATATGTGTGGATGGATATGTGTGTGTGCGCGAGTGTATACCCGTCCTTTTTTCCCCCTAAGGTAAGTCTTTCCGCTCCCAGGACTGGAATGACTCCTTACCCTCTCCCCTAAAACCCACATCCTTTCGTCTTTCCCTCTCCTTCCCTCTTTCCTGATGAGGCAACAGTTTGTTGCGAAAGCTTGAATTTTGTGTGTATGTTTGTGTTCGTTTGTGTGTCTGTCGACCTGCCAGCACTTTCATTTGGTAAGTCACATCATCTTTGTTTTTAGGTATATTTTACCTCTTAATGTAATTAATACCAGGAACTAAAGTAAGTAACTAATGCTCTCAGTACTTACAAAACCGCATTAAATATTTTTTGAAGCGTATCATCATCCATCTACACTACGAACAATCGCGGCCCAAATGACCAACATGTCTACAAGTAAAACCTGTGGCTGCTTCAACTTTAGTGCACAGCACTTCATGCTCTGCAAGATTGCAAAAATGAGCCCGACTGAATGCCTTGAGCCCCTAATTTTGATTATTTATGCCCTTATAGCTAAGCTTCTGATGTAGGGGAGACAAGTGGCTTTGCCATATTATTTGTCCAGCAAGCTTCTCCTAGCTCACTGTGCACTGAGCACAGAGTACTAGGCCCGGTTAAATTTGTAATGTGTGAGTTTCTTTGTAGCATGTAAGTGCTCTTAGTTACAAAGTATTACTGTGGTCTTTGTTACATTGTAATGCAATATTCGTGGTTCTATGTACATTGGCTGTGACTGGTGTAGTAATCTTGTCTGCCCAGAATGTTTTAACATAATATCAGTAACACTGCTCAGTGGCTTAGTTGACTAGGACGTTGCCCAAGCTGGCCTGTACTGCCTGGGTCCAGCTGGAATTAAACTTCAAAAATTTTAAGTTCTCATGCTGAACTTTTTCAGGGTGCAGCAAAACATAATCAGGTTGAATCATAATTGACGCATAAATGCATACAGCTGAAGGTACACAACATTGGAAGCAAAAAATTCTGAGTAAATATAGATCTACAAACAAACTGTTTGCAAGGTAATTGCGACTTTGTGGTTACTGGCCACCACTGCCTTGATTCTGTATAAGTGTCATCCCAGTTAGGAAAAGGTATCAGTACTGCACAAAAAGTTAATAGAGATACTTTGCTAGAAGTGCAGGTGTTTTGAATGAACACGATAAAAGTTACATGACTGTGCTTGTAATTAAAGTAGTGTTCAAAGTTTCCAGAATGAGATTTTCACTCTGCAGCGGAGTGTGCGCTGATATGAAACTTCCTGGCAGATTAAAGCTGTGTGGAAGGTAGGAGACGAGGTACTGGCAGAAGTAAAGCTGTGAGTACCGGGCGTGAGTCGTGCTTCGGTAGCTCAGATGGTAGAGCGCTTGCCCGCGAAAGGCAAAGGTCCCGAGTTCGAGTCTCGGTCGGGCACACAGTTTTAATCTGCCAGGAAGTTTCAGTGTTCAAAGTGTCGTCTTTGTACCCGGATGCTGGCATGTACCAATTGCTGCAATGAGTTTCGAATTCTTCCAAATGTGCATGTATCATTTCACAAATCTTGGCAAGCATTGACAAATCTCTGCTCCAATTCTTCAACTGTGTTAACAGGAATGGTGTACATTACTCCATTAAGGTGCCCCAAACACAGAAATACATGAGGTTCATATCAAGTGATCTTGGAGGCCATGGCACAGGTCCTCCTCATCCACTCCATCCATGACCATATTGGTGCATTATATGTTGTCTCACTATAGCAGTAAGTTGCTCTAAGGCAGCCCGGCAAAGTGTGACTTGCAAGCTATCCTCTCCAGTGCTTGCTTCCTCCTCCAACTGTAATCGTGCGGTGTTGTCATGGTCTATGTGGAAAATGGATTTTAAAATTTTATTGAAAAATGAATGCTGGTACAAGGCATATACTCATTAAGATTCTCCAGCACTATATGGCTTACCTTCCTGCTCCTACAAAGCTTCTTCCTTTTGTAATTTCAAGACCAGGGTAGACTTTATCTGCTCCGGGCATCATCTCGGAGATTGCTTCATTGATCTCCACACAAACAGATCTTCTTCTGCAAGGATGATATAGGAGTATTGGGACTCCTGCTCTCTCCAGTTTTCAAACATGCCGTATTGAATTGAGAAACTCCCTTCTGCAACACCCAAAACTATCTTCTTCTTAGACACAAAAATTTATTTGGGACGCTTGGACTATTCTAGAATAGAAATGGATATTCTAGAATAATATCTTTGGCTTCCCTCTGACAACCATGCCTCCATCCTTGCTACCCTCCCTATTTTCCTTTCCCTGTTGCTTCATAACCTGGGTTGTGAGTAACTGAATCTACTTTCCCTTCTTCCCTTTCTTTCCCCTCTCTCCTCCCTGATGAAGGAACATTTGTTCTGAAAGCTAGGAACGTAAATTTTCGGTTCTGTTTTATGTGTATCTATCGGCTTTACTGAGCTGAGGTAAGTACTGGCCAGCCCCTCTATCCCTTTGTTAGTAAACTAGATTAGATTAGATTTACTTTCATTCCAATTGATCCGTAGTGAGGAGGTCCTCCAGGATGTAGAACATGTCAGAAAAACATGACAAATATTTACAACTCAAACAAATAAGGTAATGTACCATTCCACAGATCCCTTTTATTTATTTATAAGGTAATAAACATGTAATACAACTACTATAATACTTATTTACAATGAATACATTACTGCACTGAAAGCACTGAAATGGTGCAGAAGTTAGATTGTACTTACACACACACACACACACACACACACACACACACACACACACACACACATTTATTTACAATGAACACATTACTGCACTGAAATTGTGCAGAAGTTATATTGTACTTATGTATGTACACACACACACACAAATCAGTTGGTTCTACTGAGAAATTCATCAATGGAGTAGAAGGAGGTGGCCACCTATAAATCCTTTAGGCTTCTCTTAAACTGAATTTCATTGGTTGTTGAGCTTTTTATGGCTGCTGGCAAGTTATTGGAAATGTGTGATCCTGAATAATACACACCTCTTTGTACAACACTAAGTGACTTTAAATCCTTGTGAAGATTATTCTTATTTCTAGTATTGATTCCATGAATTTAGCTGTTGGTTTGAAAAAGTGATATATTTTTAATGACAAATTTCATGAAAGAATAAATATATTGGGAAGCCGTAGTTAGGATCCCTAGTTCCCTAAACAGGCCTCTGCAGGATGTTCTTGAGTTCACATCACATATAACTCTTACTGCATGTTTTTGTGCCCGAAAAACTTTAGCTTGACTTGATGAATTACCCCAAAAAATAATCCCATATGACGTTATGGAATGAAATTAAGCATAGTATGCCAGCTTTTTCATTTTCATATCCCCTATGTCTGACACAATTCACATTGCAAATAGAGATTTGTTAAGACGCTTCAGCAGTTCTGTGGTGTGCTTTTCCCGGTTGAATGTATTATCCAGCTGTAATCCCAAGAATTTAACACTGTCCACTTCTTCTATCTGCTTTTCATCATATGTTAGGCATATACTCGTGGGACACGCCTTACGAGTTCTGAACTGCATGTAGTGTGTTTTTTCAAAGTTTAGTGACAAGGAATTGGCTAGGAAACAGTGATTAATGTCCATAAATATTTTACTAGCCGATCTTTCTAAGACTACACTTGATTTGCTATTTATTGCAAAGTTTGTATCATCGGCAAACAAAATGAACTTGGCATCTGGTAATGTTACTGATGAAAGGTCACTGATATACACAATTTTTTTTTTAATTGCAACTAAACAAGGAAAAATTTGTGTAATTTCTTGAGTTGCTGTGAGTTGAAAGAAGAATACAAAGAAGTAAAATTTTCAAGATTTACCTCCATTGTTGATCAATCTCCAATGAATTTCATAGCCATTTTAAAGATTTTAAATCTCTAGAGCCAGATATCATTCTCTTTCATAATCCAATGAAAATTAGTCTTGGAAATGGTCTTAAAGAAGAAGTGTGCAATTTACCAAATGATCTGTTAATGTTATCCAGAACAGAAACAGAAGTCACAATCTTGAATTCGGCCCATAAGATCAATACCCAAAACTTGCAGACTTTCCTCTTAAAATAAAATCTTTTTCCAGTTCAACACACATTTGTGGAATTAAATTTTCTTCAATGAAATACATTAATTCTGTTCAGTGTAATGCAGTGACCAGTGACTCACTAGAACATCAACTTCGTTTTGCTATAATGCAAATTAAAATCATTATTGGAGTGCTTGTGAGAACCAAGTGAATAAATCTAACCCAAATAGTTATATATCTCAGTAATGTAAGTACAAGAGTTTGAGGCACATAACCAACAAACATCAAGGTTTTAGCAGAATATGTGTTATGATGTTTGCGTACAAGAAGTGGGTAAGGCTTGCCACCGATGATGACTGACAGTCATCCATGCACTTGGCTGACTTGGCTATGGCAAGACAATGACAGCACCACACAAGTCAAGTTGGAGGGGCAAGGACTTGCAGGAGGGGAGTGGCCTGTGAGCCATGCTTTGCCAGGCCTGCTCTAAGGGAATATACTCAAGCAATTTGTAAGATGATGCCACAGGAACCAAAGGTAATTTGATCATTGAGTTTGCCTGGTAATATGTACAGCCCAGTAAGATGATCATCTAGTATCCCTAACCACAAATTCAATGAGAAACATTGCTGATGTGGAGACTTATGCACAGTATGTGGTTTGGAGCTGAATGACTCCCAATGTGGAAGTTGTGATACACACACCATCATGTGTGAAGGCTGCTTCACGTGTAAATAAAATGTTATTGTCAAACATAGGGTTGCCTACAGCTTGTTGCTGCATCCGCTAACAGAATATTAGTCTAGGACTGAAGTCTGCCTCACTAAGACACTGAACTTGTTGGGGGTGGTATGGACACATTGCATTGTGATGCATTATCTCCAAACTCTACAGTGGCTAATTTCAGGAATTTGCGTGACAAGTCTCCTTGTCGAGATTCCTGGAGAATATTCAGTTTTTTCCAGTACCACATCTTCAAGTATAGGTGTAATTCATGCAGGCCTAACCACTCCTGCAGCATGTGCAAAACTCACAGTTTCTTAGAGGCACTGATGCATCCTTGTAAATGTTCTGACTCTCAGGGTTCCTTCAGGCAGGGTATATGTCTTGTTACAAGCATGCGTTGAATTGCTGTTAGCCTTACCATACATGAAATGCAGATCCGCATACTCCTGATTATTGTAATGTTGCATTTCACCATCAATGCCTGTACAATAAAACTGACACTCTGCAAACAACTGACATGATTGGCACTCTGACTATGTGCTGTACTGTCGTATCCATTCTGCTTACAGCTCCATGTCCCAAAAATGTGAATGTACACTACACCATAGACCAGTGTGGAATGTTTACACAGAATCATGTTACTAGTGGCTGGTAACCACAGCACTGCAATCATCTCACAAATAATTTGTTTGTGGACCTATGTTTACTGAGACATTTAGCTTCTACTGTTGTGTACTTTCAACTGTATGCCTTTTCACCATTAATTATGATACAGCCTATATATGTGTGTAAATTATGGTACAGCCTGTGTGTGTGTGTGTGTGTGTGTGTGTGTGTGTGTGTTTTAATCGGTGATGAATAGAGCAACAATATGAAGTAATGTACACAAAATTTTACGATCAGTAGAACTGAATGATATTGGCCACACTTTTAACAGGCTAACTGAAGTTTTGGACAGAATTTCAGCTTTTTTATGTGCAGTTGTGAACATAAATACAGGTGGAAAGGGTGAAATTAGTAACAATTTCGAGAGTGTTTTGAATATGTTTGACATCACCCGATTTTTAAAAGCTGGAATCAGGGTAACCTAAAATTTAGCATTAGTCTTAGACCAAGTACTTACAGATATCAATAGTGAAAGTTGCGGTATATATATAAAAGATCTTGATCTGTCATTAAGGCCAGGTAATGAAGCTAAAGGCATGTTTGGAAAAATCCCATAAAACTGCAGGCTTAGAAGAGAATCATCTCTAAGCCTAAAATAAATATGTTTTCAATGGGGTATTGACAAATCAAACCTGAGATGAGCTATGTACAGAAAACAATGTAGATGCTAACTACAATGCAGCACTTTCAAAAGGTAGATTGTGTAACAGGCACATTTTTTGACCTGTGAAAGGTGTTTGATACTATCAACCATGAAACATTACTAAAGAGGATGTTTAGAGGAATAGTTAATGAGTGGCCCCATGCATACTTGGAAAATAGAGTGCAAAAGGTAGAGATAACCCGCACTTCAGATGATGTTAGATTTTTAGTGAAACATTATCAGACCCCACACACATTATCACAGGTGTTTCTAATGGGAGTATACCAGGGCCAGTTCTATTCTTGATATATATATATCAATGACTTCCCAAAAAAATAGAAGTTATGAAAAAAATTATCTTTATTGATGACAGCAACATTACAGTCACTGATAAAATATTGTACCTAGTTGAGAACGCTAATGAAACCTCACAGATATCTACAGTTGGGCTGTTGTAATCAATTAGCATTGAATGTAAAGAAAGCTAATAGCCTGAATTTCAACTTGAGGAAGAAAAATAACTGTCACTTTGATAATAAATGATAAACCTGCAGGCTTTGTAACAAAAATTTAAGTTTTCAAAGATTAATATTGATTGTCAGTTGACATGAATTTAACACACAGTGATCCTGGCAAAGAGAATGTCATCAGCATGTTATGTCTTTAAAGTTCTATCTCTAGTGCCTTCTGGTTACATACGTTCAATTCTCAGCTGTGGAGTTCTGTTCTGACTGACATAATCAATGATTTAAGTTTGTTGTGACATATCAGTACAATCAATTTTTTTTCAATTTTTAAGAAAATTCTTTACTGTCATGCTCACATATGAGTTCCAGATCCATTATGATATTCCAAAGGTGTGTGTACACACACACACACACACACACACACACACACACACACAGAGAGAGAGAGAGAGAGAGAGAGAGAGAGAGAGAGAGAGAGAGAGTAATTCGCTACATCTATAAATGTTAAACTATGTGTATTTCTGGGAAAAATAGTACATAATTTCATCACCATATTAGTATTAAGATCTTACTCCAGTTATATTAAAATATATTACTCGAGTGCTCTATTAACACTTCCATGTCCTGACTATATACCTTTCACTGTATAAGTGTTTATTAATTTTTTACATTCTTCTCACTAACTGAACACATGAGCTGACACTTGCAGATATACTGGAATCATGTTTTAGACAAGTGGAGATGAAGTCATTGAGAGCTATCGTGTATTAGATTTTGCGTTCTTTTCCAAAATCACTGTCGGTAGCTGCAGGGATGGTTCTTTTGATAATGCCACTGCCATTTGTCAGTTTTTAAACACAACTTTAAAATAATAAAATGTAAATTAGCGTTATCACTAAGCCAATGTATTTATAGTAATCATCTGCTGTGGTAATAAAAACAAATGAGACATATTAGATGAAGTCAATATGATTGATTACTGAGCAATGTGGCACACTGGTTCAGACACTGGATTCGCTTTCATGGAAACTGGGGTTCAAATCTCCATCTAACCATTTCCAAAATTGTTTAAGACCAATGCCATAATAGTTTCTAGGAAAGAGACATGCTCAGTTTCCTTCTGTGTCCTTCCTCAGTCTCAGCTTGTGCACCATCTCTAATGACCTTGTTATCAATGGTATGCTAAATCCTCATCTTCCTAGCTTTCTTTTCCCTATATGATGATTTACATGTTGCCACTGCAAAACTAATGCTTGAAGCAAGTAGTTTATTAAGATATAATTTTATTTAAACAATTTTTTCTGTATTTTAGTATGTTGGATGGCCTTTATATTAAATCATTGTTAGGGAAACTGCATAGCCATTGCACAGCAGTTATTTACAAGAAAGTATTGTGTTAGCAGCGCTATTGCGATTCATATTCCATAAATCCATTTTTGCATGGTAAAACATGGATATGGAATGAGTGAACACATTTACATAATTCATTAATATGTTTGTATCATTAGGGTCCATGAACAAATATAAAGAATACAAATTAGAAAATAATAATAATGAAAAAAAAAAGAAACACTCTGTAAGTTCTAATTACAATCACAAACATAGGTTAAGATAAAATTTTCAGGTATTATCCAAAGAGTTACTTATCAATTAAAAAACACCGTCTTCTTGATTTACAGAACACAGTTTAATTAACACAGCAAGATACATTAAAGCAAGAATATACAGAAATACATGGGGAATAATCTTATCTATCTCTGCTAAAGAATTCATCTAGAGAATAGAAACTTTTTTCAAGAAAGAACTCTTTTAGCTTACTTTTAAATAGTATTTTATTACATTGTAACACCAAATATTACTTGGAAATGTGTTGAAGATTTTTAAGTGCACGTGTATTTTACATCTTTTTGCCTCAGAGACAAATTTTTCGGGTCACAATGTACATCACATTTCCTTCTGGTGTTATGATGATTCATTTAATATTGATAAGGATTGTGAAGCATGAATATCATAATTTAAAAGAGATATTGGCCAACGGCCTTGCTGCTGACTTACGGCCAGGAGAGCGGTGTGCTGACCACATGCCCCTCCATATCCGTACCCAGTGACGCCTATGGGCTAAGGATGACACGGCGACACGGCGGCCGGTTGGTACTGTTTGGCCTTCATGGCCTGTTCAGAAAGAGTTTAGTTTTTAAAAGATATATTGTGAGGAATTGGATGGTATCCCTATTTGCTTAAAAAGATTATGATGTGTGGCTCGTGGAGTTGCTCTACACAAAATTTGGAAAACCTTTTTATGACTTGCAGAGACTTTTTTCAACAGCGGTGAATTGCTCCAGTTTATTCCATAACACACAAGTGAATGGAAGTAGCCAAAACAGGCAGATTTTTGAGATATTGGTGTCTCCAATTTTGGTGCTTATCCAGATGGCAGATGTTACTGACCTAAGCGTTTTCTGGGCTTGGTGGATGTGGTGTTCACAGATAAGCATGTGATCTATATGGACACCTAAGAATTTTGAACACTGTACCCTCTGCATCTGCTGGCTCTCACATGCAGTGTTTATCTCCTGTTGGCTATTTTGTGATCAGAATGGAAATGAATGTAATGGGTTTGGTTAGGTTTATAGATAGAGAATTTTCTGTGAACCTGTTGAGAACATCTGCAAGTATTTGGTTGACATCTAACTCTGGGTCAGTGGATGTTTTATTATCTATCACAATATTTGTGTCATTTGCAAACATTGTAAAGTTGCTTGGTTTGTTCGAGGACAGAGGCAGGTTGTTAATATATGTGAGAAATAGCAGGGGACCAGGACAGAACCTTGTGGAACTCCATAATGTGCTGTTCCCCAGTTGGACTCTGCCCTCGTAGCTGCATGTTGTTACCATCCAACACTATTTTCTGTTGAAAGCATAGGCATCCATGGTCACTGTCACAGTCAATAAAATTCTTCTGGGTCTGTGACTGCATTGTCAATGAGTAAAACTTCCAATGTTCCAGCCACTATTGCAAGTGATGTTCCTCAGGGTGCCTTTTTTTCCATATTGCTGAATGAGAAAAGTGTGATTCTTATATGCTGGCAGAAGAGGCTATTATCAGACAGGAGTAGGGGTTTTGGACATCCTTTATTGGTGTTTTCATTATTGTTTCTAACATTGGTGGAAATAGACGTTTTTGACTGGTGTTTGCTTTATTGCTTGCCACTGATGGAAATAGGCAAATGAGAATTGTGTGGCAGTTGTGACATAGCATTGTTTACTTCTTGCCAAGTGCCAGCTAAGATGTGCCAGTACTCGATGTATTTGTGGCTGCTGTGGTCTGCTGCATGCCTGTGTATCTTGCTTTGCCTGACCTACGATTCTGTAGCACTGTTGCTGCTGTCAACCAAGACACCGGAAGCAGTACCCATCCTCTCTGTTCGCTTTGGCACCTCATTTAGCTATTTCTATCAATTTTCTAGTCTTCCTCTTGAGGGCAAGAGGTTGTTTCTCCATTATGTGGGTTCTCGAAATCCTATCTGTTTGCCTAACTCATCCTCGCAGAACACCAGGATGAGTGCACCAAACAGGTAGAATTTCAAGAAGCTCGCATACTGGCAAATCAGCCTCTTACCTTTACGTGGAAGATTAGAGAGCCAATTGTAATAGATAAGCAACCTGTCAGCATGAATAGAGAGGGTGGGTACTGACTTCTGGCATCTTGGTTGCCAGCAGGCAGTAACAGCACCATGGAACGGCAGCTCATGCATAGCAACACACAGAGATGCAGGGGAGTGGGGACCACACCGATCTCAGGTACACAGGGTACTGGCATGCCTCAGCCAGCACTTGGCAGCAGGTAGACTGCAGTACATCACAACTGCCATCCATTTGCTATTCGTCTGTTTCCATCAGTGGCAAGCTACAAAGCAAACACAAATCAGGAATGTCTACTCTCACCAGTGTAAAGAAATAATGAAATATAAAGGATGTCTAACACCACCCTCCTCATACTCAATAGTCTATTAGAATTTGATAACAGCCTCTTCTGCCAGTATATAAGAACCAGACTTTTATCATTCAGTAGTAAGGAAAAAAAAAATATCCTGTGGAAGGCCACTTACAATAGTGGCCAGAATGTTGGAGTTTTCCACACTGAAAATGCAGTCGCAGACCCAGAAGAATTTTATTTACTATTTTCCGTTGTCTACCCTGTATATAGGACCAGAGCCAGTTACCCATTTGTCCTCGGATTCCATAGTGATATGCTTTCTCCGTAAGTATTCTGTGATCAACACATTCAAAGGCCTTAGACAGGTCACAAAATATGTCAACGCAATAGCTCCTTGTCAAGGCATTACAAAATGCTGTTGGTCAACAAAAATATAGCTTCAGTTGTGGAGATACCATCTCTGAATCAAAACTGGTTTTTACTAATTATTGTGAAGTGTTTTAGGTGATTGACTATCCTCGACGTATATTAATTTTTAGAGGACTTCAGAAAATGCAGTCAAAAGAGTGACAGGGTGATAATTTGTAACATCTGAGGCATCACTTTTTTTTTGTTGAGGGGCTTTACAGTAGTCATTCTGTCAGGTAAGATACCTTGTTTGAGAGAGGAATTGAATATATGAGTTAGCACTTTACTGAACTGACTGCAGCAGACTTTTAGCTGGTTGCAGGAAATAGTGTCAACAGCAGTTGAATTTTTACTTCTTAAAGAAATTATGATTTTTCTTATCTCCTGTACTGTTATAGACCCATGCCTATTTGCTCTAAAGAATTAGGGAAATTATCTACTTGTATTTTTATGGCCCTTTCTAAGGAGCCATTGTGTCCTGTTTTCTCAGCAATACTTTAAAAATGTTCATTAAATGTTTTTGCCAAAATCTCCTGATTTTGTACTTGTTGAGAACTGTTTTGTATCCTACTGAGGCAATTTGCACCAGTCTCACTCATTATCATTTCCCATTTTGATTTTGTTACTAGATTTATTAATTTCAGAACATACATACAAACTTTTCAACTTCTGAATGTTTAGTATTTTACATTATTTTTAGAGCAGTTTAACTAATTGGGGTTGTCTGAATTTCTGGAAGCAATGTACAGCTCTCATTTCCTTTTGCATGAAATCTTAATACCAGCGGTTCTTCAGGTCTTTTGATGAGTTTTTGGTCTGAGTCTTATGTATCCTTTTTGGGAATTTACTTTGAACTATCAGTGCCACTCATTAATGAAAATATTGTGCTTGGAACTGGCATCATTTAAATTATACACAGTTCTCCAATCCGTGTCTTGGAGATGATTTAAAAGCTGTATAGTTTCATCATTAATCATCTTAGCTATTTTCCAGTGGGTGCCTCTTTTATTCTAATAGATTCTTGCACTATTAATAGTGAGTCTTTGTCCATCATCCTCAGAGAGACCATTCAGGATTTGTCTGGTTATTGTATCACCTATTTTGGTCTGGTCTATAAATATATTGTCAGTTAGTATGCTTGTAAATGAAGTTTTTCTAGTAGGGGAACCAACTACAGAAGTTGATTGTATGTGAACATCAAATTTTCCAGATCTGAGATGTCTCTGGAATTCATTAGAAAGTTTACATTGATGTCCTAAAGCACTATCACACATCTTCTGTGTTAGACTATGTGTATTAGGATTGTGTTTAACTGCTTAATGAAAAAGACTCAAGTTCCGTGAAGGTGTTCTGTATTCTGTTATTACTGACATGTTAGAATTATTGTAATCACATCTTCTATGGCATACACTTCCAAATTTTGTTCTGAGCAATAATTCTGCGCATAAATTGCCCTACATCTGACATTGTTTTTAATATAGATGGCAGCACTACCTTTTTCTTTATGTTTTCTACAGAATAACATTGCTAAGTAGTAATTATTTATCCCAAGTTTTTTCTCTACGAGAATTAATACGGTGAGAATTAATATGGTGCTCACTAAAACACAGAAAATGTGCATAACCTATACCTCATGACTCATGGACACTGATTATAAGTTCATTGACAGTACTGCAGAGGCTTCTAATGTTTCGCTGATAAATTTCCAGTTTTGTTTTGCAGAAAGAGTTACAGATTTTTCTCTAAAAAAAAAAAAACTTCAGTTGAGGGTCTGGGCTAGGTATTTTTCCCTACCGATTTCTCCAAGATGTTCTGTTTCCATACACTGAAACATTGGGAAGAAACAGTCTTGTGTTGTAGTGCAATCTTTGTTCAAATCTGATAGTCCTGATTTCACCTTATCCTTGCATTTGCAATGATAGCACAAATTATAGTTACTATAAGATTTTTCCCATTCTAGTTGAGGTGAAAGCCATAGGTGTCTAAAATTCTTTATCAAATTTGTATACTACAGTCCTATGAATATTTGCAAAACTGTTGCAGGTTTCAGCATATTACTGCCTTGTTTGCATATGAGGATTGTATTAAGTCATGTCTGTGTGGAATATAAGTACAATTACATTAGAATGCTTCAGGTGGTTTAGAGCTGTTCTTTAGACTTTAACAGCATGCAGACCTTTGTTGTATGCAACATCATTTCAAGCACCACAAATTACAATGTACTCTTCCTTCATTATCTTTTGAGAAAGGTCATTTGCTGTTCATTGGTCAATGCGAGTAGCTAGCTTGATATAATCTGAGGCCCTTACCTTGTTGTTACCATTATTTTTTGTTTTGAGGGCAACACCTCTAAGATAACTATCACCTAGTAAAAATAAATAGTTTGTTTCTTTTTGGGCATGGGAATCATATTGTTTTTATTTTTGAGTTGTGATTGTAGCTGGCGTGAACACACAGTTTGCCTAGTTTTTGCAAGCTTTTCCTCCTGTCATATAATTTGATCATAAGTCGATCAAGTTCTTTGATGCAGCACATGAGAATTTTTTGCTATATACGACACAGTATATATGCTACGATTTGTGCAGCGAGCAGAATATGTTAGGGTGCTGGTATTAGTTGCATTATCTTTGGCTGATAGTATTACTGCCTCTTGTTTGTTTTCTCCCTGTCACCTGTGCTTTGAAAAATCAGTACTTACTTTTGTGAATCATCTTCCTATCTTCTTACAGTTGTTGTTCTTCCTCCTCTTCCTCTCTGTTCATATTGTCTCCTCATTGAGTGTTAACTGTACGCAGATGTCTGCATAGTAATGGTGTGCATCTCTTTTTCCAGATTGTGTCACTCTCAAAGGTTAAAACTCCTGGAAAATTGCAGAAATTTATTACAAATTTTTTCAGGGTTCTTACAATAGGAATGACTGCAATAGCAACACAGGTGCCTTCTGTGAGTAACTTTGAATATGCAAAATAAATGTAGCTTTAGCTTACTAATTTCTTATGAAAATGCATAAATTTTATTCTTGTGCACAAAATATGTTATGCTCTTGCATTTTTTTGTTTCCATTAAGCATGTAGTGTTACTCTGCACTATTTTATTGTTTTATAAAAATGAACCATTTTTTTTCTGAATCTCAAAAACACTATTAATTTCTGTGACAAGATTAATTTCTAGGAGCCCAATGTTGTTGTTTTGTTGCGAAAGTTATAAGATTTATGAGGGTGTGCTGAAAAGTGGTGCCTCCAAATTTTTTATTCTGTTTTCAAAATTTGTTGAGATATTACATGTCGTGCATATTACCAGTTGATTTTCCCTCTTTACTGACTTAAGCTGCAAACTTTTGCTGCTAGAAGGCTCAGAATTGTGGCGTGTAACATGGAAGTGTGTGAGAAACAGCATGCTGTAATCCAGTTTCTAACTGCAGAATAGTTCATCCATATGTGGAACACCATCATCTTCAGCATTACAATGCCAGACGACACACAAGAGTGCTGCAACAACTGCAACAATATGTCTTGGGTCCACTGTCATCAATCACTTTCCATACAGTCCTGACTTGGCTCCATCCAATTTCCATCTGTTTCCAAAAGTTAAGGAACACGTTAAAGGACTTTACTTTGGCAGTGATGAAGCGATGCAAGCAGAGGTGAGATTGTGGCTCCATAAACATATTTATTTATACATATTTACTACTACTCTGGTTGTGCTTTAAGTTTTAGAAACAGATGAAAATCAGATGGGGCCAAGTTGGGACTTCACGGAGGATGATCAGTGACATGAACCAAAGGCATTGGAGTGTTACAGATGTCACAGTGCTTGGATGTGTGGTTTGGCATTGTCTTACTGAATGAGAGGATGCTCCTTGTGTGGACAAACTCTTCTGAAGCTAGAAGCTTGATTACTGAACACTGTTTCGTACACACCAACATAGTAGCATTGCACAGTGCCAAGCTACTCACTACAATTTGGACCCCTGTAGTAGCAGAGGGCTGCGAAAGTTGACCAAGTAACATGCGTGACATGTTATTCCTGAACTGACCTTGACAACACAATAAAGAATTCGGGGCCATTACTTTTCAGTGTGACCTCGTACCACTTCTACTACCTGCCTGGATTGGCTAGTGGGCCAGGAGGATGCCCTGCCTCATATGGTTTTCACACACCTATGACTTGCCATTGGCATGTATCAACTTCTACTGAACCTCATCAGTACATGTGAACTTTGCACATGCTGTGAAATCCAATGGCAGTGCCTGTGCCAACACCAGTCTCTAATCGCTGTGACATTTGGTAAGCAGAGCCACATGTGTGAACTATAGTGAGAAGATGCTTCTAGATGCAATGGTTGCTCACCAGTTGAATCGTCTAGTGGATAGCTGCTTTATGGGCCGCATGTCCTCTGTTAACAATTCACGATAGTTGACAGTGATCCCTGTTATCATGACATTTTTAACTATGGCAGTTAACCCAGCTGGCAGGAAAGTTTCTCCAAGTCTGTGAGCTCACCATAGGGTATTGGCAGGTAGCATTCGAGGTATCTGCATGGCCTTGGAGATAAAGTATCCAAAGTATTGGGCATCCTTGATAAGGCCTTTCAGTGGTGTAGCACACCTTGCCTATCCTGTGCACAGATTTCTCATCAGTATCCAGTTTGCTGTACCATTTCCATGAAAGGTCAAATTGTTCTGTTTATCTTCTTGACAGGAGTCCTCTCTCTCTCTCTCTCTCTCTCTCTCTCTCTCTCTCTCTCTCCCTCTCTCCCTCCCTCCCTCCCTCCCCCTCCCTCCCCCTCCCCTCCTCTTCCTCTTCCTCTTCCTCTTCCTCTTCCTCTTCCTCCTCCTTCTCCTCCTCCTCCTCCTTCCCCCCTCCCTCCAGTATATCTATGATCTCCAATTCAATTGCTCATGAGGGTATAGTTCATAAGATTTGCTATGGTTACATGATTGCAGTTGTGAAAATAAGACATTAGGGCATGATATTGTAAAATATGGCTATACATGATTGAAAGAAGTGGCTCAGCATCTCCATAACATTCAATAAGCTCATAATCTAGCACTGTCAAACGCTGGGATGCCAGATGGTGTGTTCCTCAAAGAGCTCAACTAGATAGGGCTTGATTTGAGTTATGTAGATCCAGTGAGGGAAGAGTAAGGATAGCATAGTAGGGGTGGGGGAAAATGCTACTGCTGTCTGTCTGAGCATGCAGGGATGTGATGGGATCAGCATAGTGTGCTGCTAGATGCAATATTGGGAGACTGCTGGTGCTGCCTTCAGTGGTGTAGGAGATGGTTGATACATGAATGGAGTAGGTTGAAAGTCTCAGGTGGATGCATGGGACAGATTCCTGCACCTGTGGCTCTTCAGGAATATTTATCATGGGGCAAGAAGTTGGTTAGCAAGGGTTGGTGACATGTGGGTGTGCATTGCTGTATCATGGATTTGTTTGTACGTGATACCATCAGAGGAGAAGTAATTGTGGATTAGTATATACCTGGTCATGGTGACGAGGGAGAGGTTGTATGTTTGGGGCCATTTGGGCATTGGATAAGGTAGTGTGGAGTAGGCTATGGGCATAAGCACAAGTTGGTAAACGAAAAGGAAATGTGAAAAATAAGTAGAGGAAATGGTTGGTTTCATTTATGTAAGAGGGTAGGTTACAGGTAATAGGCTGATGATGATCGTCCCCAAGGGAAAAATTCGCCCTGCTGGGACACAGGAAACAGTTACGGTGGAATGTCCTGAATGGTTGGGTTTATGTACTACAGGGGGTTCAGTAAACAGCCACAGTGGAACATCATGGGTGGTTGGGTTGAAGTACTTCAGGAAGCATGTAGAAGGAAGTAGCGCAAGGAGTGGTGGGGTGAGGTGGGAGATAGACTCAGGGGAAAGGTTCTGGGGTGGCACTAGAGTTTTGAGGAGAGGCTGTAGATTCTGCTGGTTTTCTGGAATGGATCACTACAGCAGGCTTGTTAGTGTATGTATCTGACAACTGACAGAGTCCTTCCACCAGTTAATCCCTGCACTTCTTGGAGCCTTTGTCAACAGATGGCATTATGAGGTCGGGATCTATCTTTAGGTGATGGGTTGCAGTTCATTCTGAGGATGTGACTTTGGGACCCTGTTGAAGAATTTGGAGAATAATAAGTTTGACATTAGGAAATCCTGGATAGTTAACTTGGGAAGATTATGGAGTAGTGGGATGGATCACTGTTAGATGGAGGACTAAATTGAGCAAGGCAGGGTTTGATATTGGTTATTGGTTTTGGATTGAATCTGGTTGGTAAGGTTAGTGGTGAAATAACACACTATAGGGGCTGGGGAAAGGAGAGAAGTTCTTAAACAAGCCCAGCATTTTTGAATTTGGGAATGTGAAGAAAGGTAAGGCCTTTGGAAAGAATGGAAACTTTTTTAGGACTGATGTTTTTGGAGGACTGGTTCATGACTGTGTTTGTGGTTCGGGGCTCTGTCAGTTGTGGAAGGCAAGGTTTGACAGATCTGAGGAGCTGTTTAATGGAGGCTTTTGTTGTGGTGATGGATGGCAGTATGAAGTGAATAGATTGGACATTTCTTTGAGGTGATATTGTGCATGAGATCAACAGGAGGTGCAAAATGGTTAAGCAAGGATGGCTAGAGGACAAATGTAAGGATGTAGAGGCTTATCTCACCAGGGGTAAGATAGATACTGCCTACAGGAAAATTAAAGAGACCTTTGGAGAAAAGAGAACCACTTGTGTGAATATCAAGAGCTCAGATGGAAACCCAGTTACAAGCAAAGAAGGGAAGGCAGAAAGGTGCAAGGAGTATATAGAGGGTCTATACAAGGGCGATGTACTTGAGGACAATATTATGGAAATGGAAGAGGATGTAGATGAAGGTGAAATGAGAGATATGATACTGCATGAACAGTTTGACAAAGCACTGAAAGATCTGAGTTGAAACAAGGCCCTGGGAGTAGACAACATTCCATTAGAACTACTGACAGCCTTGGGAGAGCGAGTCCTGACAAAACTCTACCATCTGGTGAGCAAGATATACGAGACAGGCGAAATACCCTCAGATTTCAAGAAGAGTATAATAATTCCAATCCCAAAGAAAGCAGGTGTTGACAGATGTGAAAATTACCGAACTATCAGTTTAATAAGTCACAGTTGCAAAATACTAACACGAATTCTTTACAGATGAGTGGAAAAACTGGAAGAAGCTGACCTCAGGAAAGATCAGTTTGGATAACGTAGAAATGTTGGAACATGTGAGGCAATACTGACCCTAGGACTTATCTTAGAAGAAAGATTAAGGACAGGCAAACCTACATTTCTAGCATTTGTAGACTTAGAGAAAGCTTTTGACAATGTTAACTGGAATACTCTCTTTCAAATTCTGAAGGTGGCAGGGGTAAAATACAGGGAGCGAAAAGCTATTTACAATTTGTACAGAAACCATATGGCAGTTATAAGAGTCGAGGGACATGAAAGGGAAGCAGTGGTTGGGAAGGGAGTGAGACAGGGTTGTAGCCTCTCCCCAATGCTATTCAATCTGTATATTGAGCAAGCAGTAAAGGAAATAAAAGAAAAGTTTGGAGTAGGTATTAAAATCCATGGAGAAGAAATAAAAACTTTGAGGTTTGCTGATGACATTGTAATTCTGTCAGAGACAGCAAAGGACTTGGAAGAGCAGTTGAAGAGACCGGACAGTGGCTTGAAAGGAGGATATAAGATGAACATCAACAAAAGCAAAATGAGGATAATGGAATGTAGTTGAATTAAGTCGGGTGATGCTGAGGGAATTAGATTAGGAAATGAGACACTTAAAGTAGTAAAGGAGTTTTGCTATTTGGGGAGC
The DNA here is from genome assembly GCF_023864275.1 of Schistocerca cancellata. NCBI lineage: Eukaryota > Metazoa > Arthropoda > Insecta > Orthoptera > Acrididae > Schistocerca > Schistocerca cancellata. The sequence continues at coordinate 888,608,043 of NC_064626.1, forward strand.
AAAATAACTCATGATGGTCGAAGTAGAGAGGATATAAAATGTAGACTGGCAATGGCAAGGAAAGCGTTTCTGAGGAAGAAAAATTTGTTAACATCGAGTATAGATTTAAATGTGAGGAAGTCGTTTCTAAGTATTTGTATGGAGTGTAGTCATGTATGGAAGTGAAACGTGGACGATAAATAGTTTAGACAAAAAGAGAATACAAGCTTTCGAAATGTGATGCTACAGAAGAATGCTGAAGATTAGATGGGTAGATCACATAACTAATGGGGAGGTATTGAATAGGATTGGGAAGAAGAGAAATTTGTGGCACAACTTGTCTAGAAGTAGGGATTGGTTGGTAGGACATGTTCTGAGGCATCAAGATATCATCAATTTAGTAGTGGAGGGCAGTGTGGAGGGTAAAAATCATAGAGGGAGACCAAGAGATGAATACACTAAGCATATTCAGAATGATTTAGGTTGCAGTAGTTACTGAGAGATGAAGAAGCTTGCACAGGATAGAGTAGTGTGGAGAGCTGCATCAAACCAATCTCAGGACTGAAGACCACAACAACAACAACAACAACAACATTGTGCATGCTGCTCCAGTTCTTGGAGGACAAATGTTTCAATCTGGGAAATGAGATGCCGGAGTTTGGGACCACATAGCAAGAGGAGTTTATGGATGAAGAAAGTTAGTGCAAGGGCCTTGGACCTGAGTCATTGGTTTTGCAAGGCTAGGTTTGTGAGGTCATTGTGGATGGACAGGTTGCAGATGGAGATAGGTAATTTGATGCTCAGGCCATTTGGGGAGGATTCCAAAAGCTAGGCAGTAACACAGGAACAGTATGTGGGACTGGATTCTGGCTATGGATAGGGAAACTTTTCTGTATTGGCACAGATGGAAGGAGTAAGTCACTGAAAAGATGAAACTGATGTAGTAAAGTGAAAAAAGATTAAACCTGAAGACCTGAGTAAGTATACTGAAAAATAACATGAAAACGAATTACAATTAACACAGAAACAGGATGAAATCAGACTGAAACTACAAATAAATAAACAATAATAGAGTGAGGTGCATGTCAGTGGGTGGGATGTATGGGAAGGGAAGGACATCAGGTGTAATTCAATTGGATGAGGTAAGTAAGTTCAGTGCTTGAATATGGAAAGAACAGGGGTGTTGATGTTAGGTGCAAGGTGCAAGAAAGTACGTCTTAATTCAGGCAGGGCCGAGAAAATGTGTAAATGCTATTGGGTGAAGGTACCAATTTTAAGATCATAGAATAATTATCTCCATGCAGAGAAAGTGGGACATAATTTTCTGCAACTACAGTCCATGCGGGCACGTATTGTGTGGATGAGACTGTTGATACAGAATGTCTTGCATGTCAGTGCTTCACAAGGTGTGTGGTAAGGAGTGGACAGCATACACAGTTTGTAAGGTGACAAGGAGACAAAGGAAAGTAGAGAAAGAATAGGACAGTCACTGAGTAATGTAATGCAGTAGAGAACAGTAATAAAGATAAACAGCACTTGTTGTAGGATAAAATGGAAACTGCTAGGCGAAATCAAACATTAGAAAATCTGGGATAGACTAACAATGATATGAAAAGGATGAATAGCTACTCACTACTTAGAGGAGGTAGACAGGCACCATGAAAAGGACTACTATACATTATTCAGCTGTCAGACTAAGTCCTTAATAAGACGTAGGCAACATAACTCCTTACATATTCAGATAAGCACAACTCTCACCCTTGGCTAGTGTCTCCCTCCTTCTATACTAACATCCCCCATGTCCATGTCCTTGCCACTATTCAACACTACCTTTGCCTGCGCCTGACTGACTCCAAACCTAAACCCTCCTTCCTTGTCACCATGAGCAGCTGTATCCTCACCCACAGTTACTTGTCATCTGAGGGCATGGTCTGCAAACAATTCATGGTATAGCAAATGGCCCCCATATGGCACCAAACTGAGCTGATCTTTTCATAGGCCATATATAGAGGAATCCTTCCTAATCACACAGAGTCCCGACCCCCCCCCCCCCCCTCCCTGCCCTCCCCCTGATTCAGATTTACTGATGACGTCTTTGTGATCTGGATAGGGAGTTTAGTCACTCTATTCACATTCTTTCATAACCTCAACTCCATCTCCACCATTGACTTATCCTGGTCCTCCTCAGCTCAACAAGCCACTTCCTCGATTTTGACCTTCACCTGAAGTATCAGTACTTCTATTTGGATCAATTCAAAATAATACCTCCACTTAGACAGCTGCCACTCATTCTACACCAAGAAGTCCCTTCCATTCAGCATATTCATGCATTGGGGTCACAGCTGCAGTGACAAGCAGTATCTCTCCGAATAGGCTAGATGCCTCACTAAGGTCTTCACAGAATGAAGTTACCCACCCCACCTTGTCCAGGAACAGATGTCCTATCCCCTGTCTCCCTAGTCACCTATCATTCTCTACATACACACTATCTGGCCACAAAGGAGCACCCCTCTCATGACTTAGTATCACAAATGGCTAGAGCAGCTGAATCACATTCTCTGCCAGGCTGTTGCTCAAGTTTTTGTGTGGCTTCCACATAGAAATGGATGCCCTTTGCTGTACTACAGATTTGTTTGTAAGATGCCTAATGGGGATCCTCATGGCACCGCCATGTGGTAACCTATTCATAGGCCATCTAGAGAAATCCTTCCCAACCACCCAGAATCAGATTCATTGGTGACATCTTCATGATCTTCACCGAGGCGAGGACACACTTTTCTCAGGTTTTCCATGCCTTATCTGCCCAGCCACCTCACATCCTCCACATATCCATTGTCCAGCCATGAAGGAGCATCCCTTTCATCACTCATTACCGGGACTGGAACAACTGAATCAAATTCTCTGTCAGGGTTTCCACTACCTCTTGTTGTTTCCTGAAATGAGGAATATCCTCCCACTATCTTCCCTCCCCCCCCCCCCCCCAATCCCTCTGTGGTGTTTTACCATTCACCCATCCTACGCTATATCCTTTGTCCATCCCTATTCCACTTCAGCTCCCAACATGTTGCCCCATGGCTCAAAACCCTAAATAGACCTAGGTGCAAAACCTGTCCCATACAGCCTCCAACTACCACCTACTCCAGTCCTGTAACAGGCATCTCCTACCCCATGAAAGGCAGGGACCTGTGAAAGTAGCTATATTATCTACCAACTTAGCTGCAACCAATGTGCTGTGTACTATGTGGACATGGCAACTGACAAAATATCATCTTTTTGACTGGCCACTGCCAAACTGTGGCCAAGAGAGAGTCAGTAGCTGAACATATCACTCAACACAATATGCTTTACTTCAATGACTGCATCACAGCCTTTGCCATCTGGGTTCTTCCCAGCAACACCTACTTCTTTTTTGAATTGCGAAAGTGGGAGCTCTCCCTGCAACATATCCTTCATCCTGTCACCTCCCCCTCCCTGCCTGGGCTCAGTTTTCACTAATCTGTGTCCCCTACCTGCTTGTACCCTTCTGTGCTTCCACTCCAGACCTACACATGCCTTTTAGCCTACCAGCAAACCTGCATAGTCCTTTTCCCATCTCTCTTTCTCCCCCTCCCCCCACCCTCCAAGCACAGCTTCCTCATGCTGCATTTATAGTCAAGCCAGCATAAGAAGAACCCTGGCAATTGCAGTGGTATAGACGTGGCAGCTTTGCACACTTATCTCAGTGAATTACATAACATGATTTTCTGATAGTCTTTATGGCAATGCATCAGTGTTGTTCCAGCTCCATATATGACTATTGTTTAAGGATGACAAAAGGAAATATTTCAGCTATTTGTTAAACTTGACAGGGTATTCAAGTGTATGCAGAGTGCAGGATTCCTTGTTACAGAGACAAACAGTTGCAATGGAGAAGTATGAGAATGTTTTTAAGTCATAAATTGCTACTGTTAGGATACTAGATAAGTGAGATCTTATTTAGGGATAGTATATGACCTCCCATTTTCTGTTTGTATATCGACAGTCTTCCTGATATTGTCAATTCTGACCTCAGTTTGTTTGCTCACAATGCTGACCATAATTATGGGTAAATTCAAAATAATGCACATAAATGTTAATAAAAGTGTAACTGCATTGAATACACTGAACTTCATCTCAACACTTAAGTACACCATGTGCCCAATGTTCTCAGGACATCATTATCTTTATCACTTAACACAGCATCTATATTCTACAGAAAATCACTGTGTGATATGTTAATACGGTGGCAGACAAGACCATTGCTTGAACAGTATCTGTTTGTGGAGGGACGTTAGCTGTAAGAGCAGGTTCTTAATCAATTCAGCTGGCCTGGGTTTCTACTAGGCACCTTCCAAATAAGAACTGAGGGGTTTAAACTCTATAGCAATTGTGACGGGTATCATTACTGTAGCCTTGTTTGCTACTAACTTCTTTTTATGTGCTCATTTCCTTTTTTCTGAAATTTCTCTCATGTTCTGTTAGTGTGGATAAATCACATTTGATCTATTACATAATTTCTATTATTTTATATGATATAAAACAGTAAGTATGAGAGACACTACAAAGACATTGGAAACTATAAGCTCCACTGTTCCAGCAATAAAAACATGGCAGCATTGGGTGTTTTCCAGTGTAGTGGGATGCATTGTAGAACAATTCTGTTGCAGTGGAGGTTCCATAGTGTGAATGACTGCAGGGCTTAGATGGTAGATTTACCAGAGCGGAGATATATTCTGTGGTTGCATTTGACTCTGCAGCTGTGGGATGGAAAGGATGATTGAACTAATGGAACCATGTTGAATGTAAAAGATAGAAAGAAACACTTAATGCTTGACCTGTGGGTGTGTGTCTGTTCCAAATTGTGTCTCTGTCAGCCTTGATACACAATTCTCCTTTCAGTCCTTTTTTTAAAAAAGTTCCTCTTAGATATTGAACATTGGCAATTAATTTTTTAATTTCCCTTTAATTTACAATATGATTATCATTTATTTAATTACTGACCCATGAACACCTACATTGCTCTCCTTTGAGCTCCAAAAACAATAAATATGCTCTTGGCAATGCTTGTTATCATTTATGTGTGAAATTTTCACCTTTGAATTTCTAGTATAATTTACATTTTTGTTTTGCTTTGTTTCAGTGCTTAACAGTTTATTGGGTAACGTCCAGTTTCTACGGCTTGGTGCAAAACATAGTTCTTATGTCACCACGTGTCAAGAAATTCTTTAGAATACCAGAAACCCCTTCCCAACTAAAACATCCATACAGGCATATTTACAAGCGCTTAAGGGAGAAAGTAGATAAACTGTTTACTTTTGGAACACAAGTGTCAAAGGAGAAGTAGCACACTTGTTTTGTGATACAGGTTTTCAAAGAGAGGAAGAGAACCCACCCATGAAGAAATATTACTATATGTTGAAATAGATACTGGTACAGTGACTGGTGTAATGTAAGTTGTGAATGGGCATATATAAGACACATTTCTTAATTTGTACACTCAAATATTAGAGTGAATTTCAGTTAAGTTTTTGTTCCTTGTTGTCTTTGACAACAAGGTCAATCTTTATTACAGACATATCATGTGCTTTCCTATGACAATCGTGCTATGGTGAAATCTTGTTCACATTTTGAAATTGGATGCCCTGCTGGATGTAGGAAAGCATGAGTGTGTGTGATTTATGACTTGGCAGTTATCATATCTGAAGCTTTGGGTAACCCTGTTAGGGGTCAAACACATTAATTAACAATTTAGAAAGCTATTTATCCATTACCTGCCAGGCTAAATAAGTTCTTATTGGTGTTAATGAGATTTGTCACGGGCATTATGGTATCTTTTCTTATTCCTTGAATTACAAAGTTTGAGAGACCATACTAATCTTCAGCTCTCAAGTTGCTGGGTTTCTCTATTGATTCATTGAGTTATTTACTATTTACATTAGTGAAGCTAACATTACCATTTGCATTATTGTCTAGATTCTAAAATCTGGGTGTCCAGTAGTGCTTCTGTTTTGCTCACAACTTTCAAAAAGTTGATGTCTGGGGTAGGATTTATAAAATGTGTTTTAATACATCCAGAGAGACTGGAATAGCACTGGCTTTGTTTTGACGCTTTATCTCTGGTTTAATGACCTTCTGTTCTCTCTTACAGCTCTTTGGTCTGTTAAGAATGAGTTCATCATTTGCTTTACATTTTGCTGTGTTGATTTCTGACTTATAATTCATTTTTATTGTTGTATTTCCTTATAAGCTTTACTGTGATATAATGTGTCACAGCATACTTTTTCTAAGACTAGCATTTGCTCAGCTGTTATATGGCAGAGGGTATGTCTCAATTGTATCAGTTATTTGGGTTTCTTCCTGTTCCATTCACATGTGGAGTGCAGGGAGAATGATTCTTTGAATTCCTCTGTGCATTCATCAATTATTCTAATCTTATCCTCATGATCCCTATGTGGGCGGTACCTGGGGGGTTGTAGTATATTCATAGAGTCATCACTTAGATTCCGTTTCTTGAAATTTTGTTAGTAGACTTTCTTGGGCTAGTTTTACACCTATCTTCAAGAATTTTGTAGTTAAGTTCCTTCAGTATCTCTGTGACACTCTCCCATGAATTAAACAAACCTGTGACCACTCATGCTGCCCTTCTCTGTATACATTCAGTATCCTCTGTTAGTCCTATTTGGTATGGGTCCCACATACTTGAGCAATATTCTAGAACTGGTCACACATGTGATCAAGTGATTTTTAAGCAGTCTCCTTTGTAGAAAGCAATCTCCTTTATAGACAGACTGCACTTTCCCAGTATTCTACCTATAAACTGAAGTCTGCCACTTACTATACCCACAACTGAACCTATGTGGTCATTCCATTTTGTCAAGATCTGATTGAATATTTATGCAGCTTCTTCAGGTAGTACTTCATTATAGATAAATGCATCATCTGCAAAAAGCCTGATGTTACTATTGATATTGTCTATGAGGTTGTTCATATACAACATGAACAGCAAGGGTCCCAACACACTTCAGTGGGACACATCTGATGATGACTCTCCATACAAGATAACATGCTGTATCCTCCCTATCAAAAAGTCCTCAATCCAGTCAAAAATTTCAGTGGATACCCCATATGATCATACTTTTGAACTGCGGTACTGAGTCAAATGCTTTTCAGAAATCAATAAATACTGCATCTACCTGTCTGCTTTGATCCAAAGCTTTCAGTATGTCATGTGAGAAAAGTGTGAGTTGGGTTTCACATGATTGATGTTTTCAGAATCCATGCTGGTTGACACTGAAGAGGTCATTCTGGCAGGAGCATTGACATAGTGACCGATAGTGTTATGAAGATTCCAGCAACCTCCGTTTCTGCCTATATGCAAATATCTTGAAATTAAAATGATTTGTGACTTTCTCTCAAACACTTTTTGAAATCTCATAATTACGTCACTACATAATTACCTCATTATGTTCTAAGATTCTATAACAAATCAATGTCAAGGATACTGTATGGTAGTTTTGTGGATGACGGGTGTGACCTGCGCTTTTTTCCAAGAACTGGGCACAATTTTTCGTTCAAGGGATCTACGATAGATTATGGCTAGAAGAGGGGCTAACTTAGATACAAATTCAGTGTAGAATCTGATAGGGATTCCATCAGACCCTGGAGATTTGTCCAATTTTAATGATTTCAGCTGTTTCTCAATACCACTGACACTAATACTTATTTCATTTTTCTTTTCAGTGGTTGTTGTTGTTGTTGTGGTCTTCAGTCCTGAGACTGGTTTGATGCAGCTCTCCATGCTACTCTATCCTGTGCAAGCTTCTTCATCTCCCAGTACCTACTGCAGCCTACATCCTACTGAATCTGCTTAGTGTATTCATCTCTTGGTCTCCCTCTATGATTTTTACCCTCCACACTGCCCTCCAGTACCAAATTGGTGATCCCTTGATACCTCAGAACATGTCCTACCAACCAATCCCTTCTTCTAGTCAAGTTGTGCCACAAACTCCTCTTCTCCCCAATTCTACTCAATACCTCCTCATTAGTTATGTGATCTGCCTATCTAATCTTCAGCATTCTTCTGTAGCACCACATTTCAAAAGCTTGTATTCTCTTCTTGTCTAAACTATTTATCGTCCATGTTTCATTTCCATACATTGCTACACTCCATACAAATACTTTCAGAAATGGCTTCCTGACACTTAAATCTATACTCGATGTTAACAAATTTCTCTTCTTCAGAAACGCTTTCCTTGCCATTGCCAGTCTACATTTTATATCCTCCCTACTTCGACCATCATCAATTATTTTGCTCCCCAAATAGCAAAACTCCTTTACTACTTTAAGTGTCTCATTTCCTAATCTAATTCCCTCAGCATCACCTGACTTAATTTGACTACATTCCGTTATCCTCGTTATGCTTTTGTTGCTGTTCATCTTATACCCTCCTTTCAAGCCACTGTCCAGTCTCTTCAACTGCTCTTCCAAGTCCTTTGCTGTCTCTGACAGAATTACAATGTCATCAGCAAACCTCAAAGTTTTTATTTCTTCTCTATGGATTTTAATACCTACTCCGAACTTTTCTTTTGTTTCCTTTACTGCTTGCTCAATATACAGATTGAATAGCATCGGGGAGAGGCTACAACCCTGTCTCACTCCCTTCCCAACCACTGCTTCCCTTTCATGTCCCTCGACTCTTATAACTGCCATATGGTTTCTGTACAAATTGTAAATAGCTTTTCGCTCCCTGTATTTTACCCCTGCCACCTTCAGAATTTGAAAGAGAGTATTCCAGTTAACATTGTCAAAAGCTTTCTCTAAGTCTACAAATGCTAGAAATGTAGGTTTGCCTGTCCTTAATCTTTCTTCTAAGATAAGTCCTAGGGTCAGTATTGCCTCACGTGTTCCAACATTTCTACGTAATCCAAACTGATCTTTCCTGAGGTCAGCTTCTTCCAGTTTTTCCATTCGTCTGTAAAGAATTCGTGTTAGTATTTTGCAACTGTGACTTATTAAACTGATAGTTCGGTAATTTTCACATCTGTCAACACCTGCTTTCTTTGGGATTGGAATTACTATATTCTTCTTAAAGTCTGAGGGAATTTCACCTGTCTCATACATCTTGCTCACCAGATGGTAGAGTTTTGTTAGGCCTAGCTCTCCCAAGGCTGTCAGTAGTTCTAATGGAATGTTGTCTACTCCCACGGCCATGTTTCGACTCAGGTCTTTCAGTGCTTTGTCAAACCCTTCACGCAGTATCATATCTCTCATTTCACCTTCATCTACATCCTCTTCCATTTCCATAATATTGTCCTCAGGAATATCGCCCCTGTATAGACTGCCTATATACTCCTTCCACCTTTCTGCTTTCCCTTATTTGTTTAGAACTGGGTTTCCATCTGAGCTCTTGATATTCACACAAGTGGTTCTCTTTTCTCCAAATGTCTCTTTAATTTTCCTCTAGGCAGTATCTATCTTAACCCTGGTGAGATAAGCCTCTACATCGTTACATTTGTCCTCTAGCCATTCCTGCTTAGCCATTTTGCACTTCCTGTCGATCTCATTTTTGAGACGTTTGTATTCCTTTTTGCCTGCTTCACTTACTGAATTTTTGTAATTTCTCCTTTCATCAATTAAATTCAGTATCTCTTCCATTTCCCAAGGATTTCTACTAGCCCTCATATTTTTACCTACTTGATCCTCTGCTGCCTTCACTATTTCATTCCTCAAAGCTACCCATTCTTCTTCTACTGTATTTCTTTCCCCTATTCCTGTCAATTGTTCCCTTATGCTCTCCCTGAAACTCTGTACAACCTCTGGTTCTTTCAGTTTATCCAGGTCCCATCTCCTTAAATTCCCACCTTTTTGCAGTTTCTTCAGTTTTAATCTACAGTTCATAACCAATAGATTGTGGTCAGAGTCCACATCTGCCCCTGGAAATGTCTTACAATTTAAAATCTGGTTCCTAAATCTCTGTCTTACCATTATATAATCTGTCTGAAATCTTTTGGTATCTCCAGGGTTCTTCCATGTATACAACCTTCTTTCATGATTCTTGAACCAAGTGTTAGCTATCATTAAGTTATGCTCTGTGCAAAATTCTACCAGGCGGCTTCCTCTTTCATTTCTTAGCACCAATCCATATTCACCTACTATGTTTCCTTCTCTTCCTTTTCCTACTCTCAAATTCCAGTCACCCATGACTATTAAATTTTCATCTCCCTTCACTACCTGAATAATTTCTTTTATCTCATCATACATTTCATCAATTTCTTCATCATCTGCAGAGCTAGTTGGCATATGAACTTGTACTACTGTAGTAGGCGTGGTCTTCGTGTCTATCTTGGCCACAATAATGCGTTCACTATGCTGTTTGTAGTAGCTTACCCACACTCCTATTTTTTTTATTCATTATTAAACCTACTCCTGCACTACCCCTATTTGATTTTGTATTTATAACCCTGTATTCACCTGAGCAAAAGTCTTGTTCCTCCTGCCACCGAACTTCACTAATTCCCACTATATCTATCTTTAACCTATCCATTTCCCTTTTTAAATTTCCTAACCTACCTGTCCGATGAAGGGATCTGACATTCCATGCTCCGATCCGTAGAACGCCAGTTTTCTTTCTCTTGATAACAGCGTCCTCTTGAGTAGTCCCCACCCAGAGATCCGAATGGGGCACTATTTTACCTCCGGAATATTTCACCCAAGAGGACGCCATCATCATTTAATCATACAGTAAAGCTGCATGCCCTCAGGAAAAATTACGGCTGTAGTTTCCCCTTGCTTTCAGCCGTTCGCAGTACCACAACAGCAAGGCCGTTTTGGTTAGTGTTACAAGACCAGATCAGTCAATCATCCAGACTGTTGCCCCTGCAACTACTGAAAAGGCTGCTGTACCTCTTCAGGAACCACATGTTTGTCTGGCCTCTCAACAGATACCTCTCCATTGTGGTTGCACCTACAGTATGGCTATCTGTATCGTTGAGGCACGCAAGCCTCCCCACCAATGGCAAGGTCCATGGTTCATGGGGGCTGCAAGCATTAAATTGACGCAATTCTCTGGGCTTTCCTTTGAAAAGGAACTTTTGAAATAGGAGTTAAGCATTTCAGATTTTGCATTGCTGCCCTCAGTGTCAGTTTCTGTCTCAAGGGACTGGACATTAACTTTGGTGCCACTAAGAAGCTTTACGTACGAGCAGAATTTCTTTCAGTTTTGTGAAGGATCATTTGACAATATTCTGCCATGGTAGTCACTGAAGGCATTGCTCTCTTGACAGCCAAATGTGTTTCAGTCAGCATCTCTGTATCTATAATCCTATACTTTGTTTTGCACCTATTATGCAATAATCTCCGTTTCTTTAGAAGTTTCTTTACAGTGACTGTATACATGGAAGTTCCCTCGCATTATGAAGTGTTCTACTTGGTACATATCTAGCCAGTGCATAGTCAACTATTCTTTTAAACATAAGCTATAGTTCCTCTACATGCTTGTGCCCTGTGCTGAAAGTTTCAAGTTCCTCATTGAAGTATGACACTAGTACTTTTTTATGTAGTATACCTTTCTACTGTTGTAGTTGTCCTTCGTACTTTGGTAACCATTGTTGCCACAACCGTGTCATGGACACTGATATCAGTTTTGATGTAGACCTTCTCAAGGAGGACAGGTCTATTTGTTGCCATTAGATCCACTATATTTTCATCATGAGTTGGGTTCCTAACTATCTGTTCTGGGCAGTTCCCAGCTATATATGTTAGTAATATGTTTCGCAGGATGTCTTATCACACCCATCACTAACAAAACTGTAATCTTCCCAATTAATTGTTGGATCATTTAAGTCTCCACTGATGATTATAGTTTGATTGGGGAACTTGCATACAAGTGAACTGAGGTTTTCCCTAAAGTTTTCAGTGACAGACCTAATCCAACTACTGATCAGGGATTGGTACTCTAAATTTTGATTTAAATTGATACATGACCTGCTTAGCTACCTAGTTACACTACTTATAATATTTGCCATGAGGTCGTGTAGTGACGTAATTATGAGATTTCAAAAAGTGTTTGAGAGAAAGTCACATATCATTTTAATTTCAAGATATTTGCATACAGGCAGAAATGGAGGTTGCTGGAATCTCCATAACACTATTGGTCACTATGTCAATGCTCCTGCCAGAATGATTAGTATGACACTGCTGAGTAATTTCATCAGTATAAGCAGACTGATGCCTCCATCTCTTACATGAAGGATGAGTTTTGTCAACCAAAATTATGACTCATTTGACTTTTTGAGACTCTCCCAATCCTTTAATGCCATCTTGCACATTTCTCCATGGTCCAGCAATCAAAAAGTAAGAAAGTGTCATGTGTAAATTAGCACACTGTTAATACACAGAAAAAATCTCTTGACTGAAAATAAAAACAGGTGCTTTTAAAATACACATTTGTTTGTAATATTCCGTAAGCCATATTAGATTGTATATATCTCTAAAAGGATGTCTAGCTGTCTGTCCAAGAACAAGGATGCCATTATTACAAAAGTATACTGTACGTCATCAAAAAGAAGAAATCAGGATTCATCGGGTTATGCAGGCGTGGGGGTAAGTTGTTAAGTGTTTAAACCTTGGCTTTTGCAGCTACCAGCAAAGAGAAGCAAAATCAGTTTGAATGTCTACATTGAAAAAAAGTGTTGTGTCATACAGCCTGTAACTAAATTTTAAGTTGCTTAATAAATAATGGTGTCACTGAAACATACTGCTTCTGGAAATATTTAAATTGAAATTGTCATTGAGTCGATGTTTTTTTGTAATATGAGTGAAATCGTGTTACTTCATGCTTATTAAATATTTGCCACAAAATTATTTGTATGTTGAAAATTTGATTTGTAACTCCTTGTCAAAACTGAATTTAAGTGTTCAATCAACTTCTAAATTTGGTCTTTTCCTGTCACACCAATACTGACAAAGCATAACACAATGCGACAGAATTATGTAGCTTTTTGGTTTGAGTACATGTGTTCTTGGATACATAGATCAGATGTGTTGTTTGTTTCTTAGATTCAAGGTGAGGAGATCCTTTTGGATGTCTGGTAACACATCAGAAAAACATAATAGAGAATACATATTGCACATTAGAATTAATATGTCATGTTCATTTCACAAACACTTCATGAAGTGGTTCTCAAGGATGCTGAAAAAGTAAAAGAAGTTACAATTCACCCTCATTTATTGAGTAATACTGTACTCACCATAAAATACACCCATACACACACAAATGTGCGCGCACACACACACACACACACACACACACACACACACACACAGAAATAATTTCTGTGATATTGCTGCCAGACAAACATACATAATGGTTACGTATACTGATCATATTAAAATGCATTTAATATGTGGAAAAGTTACTTTTCTGAATTATATTGTTTATAATCAAAAAGTTCACATTGGGAAGAGAGAAAGAAAATCACATTTTATTTTTGGATGTACAGCTACTTCAGCTGATGTATCATTGTGGCACATATTCTGCATAAAACCAATTCACATGGCCATATACCTTCATGGGTATTCGTATCACCATGCCGAGCAGAGAAAGGAGTAATTAAGGCATTGGTAATCAGGTTAATTGAATCTGTAGATCACAGTACTTGGAAGGAGAGTTGGATCATTCAAGAATTACGTAAAGATGAAATGACTTCTCTCATAGTGAGATAAATAAAGCACTACATTGAAACAGGTCTGCAGCTTCTGATCAAAATAACCAGCTAAAGGGTAAGTTTTTCTCCCATCCACTAGAAAAATAACAGATGGATTATCGTAGTCCCAAGAAGACACTGTATCAACACAGTGTTTAAATCAACAAGAAAGGTGTGTGAATATTGGAATATTGTGAAAAACCTAAAGCCAATGCTGGCCTCCGCAGGAGTATACAAAATTCCTTCCACTTGTTATCAAGTGTGTGTAGGAACTGCCAAAAGAAGCATCAATGTCCAGCTTGAAGGAAAGAAGAGCAATTGTTGCCTGGGCAGCACAGGTAAATCGGCAGTAGCAGATCATGCACAGGATCCAGGGAACATCAAAATTCAACTCTCTGGTACTGTAGAGTTATCATGACCCAATTATTACCATGCTAGGATGTACCAACAGGCCATAGAAATTCAAAAACACAAAAAAGAAAAAACACTGTTTAACAGGAAAGGAAAAGGACTGAAATCAGATGAGTTGTGAACCAAAGTGCTAAATAAACCAAACAGCACCAAATCTTTTGCAGTACAAGCTCCAGAACACAGGTCAGTGCAACTCTGCTATCTTTTGCATCAGTTGTATGACATTGTGGCCCGACCAATGTGCAGTTACATATAAACAGTTTGGGTTGCTAAGTTCAAACATCAGTGACATCTTTATAGCCTCAGAGGATGTCTCTAGCATTTGGAGACATAACATTATGTACGGAAATGTGACTTAGACCAGTGCCAAAAATCACCAAGGGTATCAGTATCAGTTCTGGAAGTCTGCACTGTATGAGAGTTAGCACACCTAATTCTTTGAATGTGCACCAGAACTTAATAAACACTCTTGAATTTATATTCTTCCATTTAAAAAATTTTAAATATACAATTAGTACTCTTCAGTACTTGGAATAGTTCTGGCTTGCATCATACATTGAAAGAGAATCACGGATAAAATTATGTACTTCCTTCCTGAACACTTCCTCTCTAGCAATCAGCATTATTTTAATTATTTTTAAAGAATGTACACTAGTCATTAAGGCAATAGAGGTTTCTTACTTAAAAGTTGTTTTGTACCGTGTTGAAATATAAGGTGGATGGAGGGGGGGGGGGGGGGGCAAAAAATAAATAATTGGGAATTAAAAATGTCATGGGGGCCAGGTCAGGAGAGTAGGGTGCTTGAGAAATTGTTGTCATTGGTCTTGGCCGAAAACTACCTGACACTCAATACTGTGTATATAGGGCTATTGTCACGGTCTCACTGCTTCACTTGAAGGTAGTAATGTTGGTTAACTGTGGTATGTTGTGGAACAAATTTACGATCCTCTTGATGGAAAAAAAAAGAGGAGAGAAGAAGAAGAAGAAAACAGCATTGTCTTCACATGACATTTCACCAGTCGTGCTTTATTTTATCTTCGTGATGAAGAAGTCTTCCACTGGCTGGATTTTGGGTCATATCCATAATACCATGGTTCGTCAACTGTGACGACTTGTCCCTCAAAATCTGGATCACTTTCTAACTGTTCTTTCAATTCATGGCACATACGCAAACAGTTGGCCCTGGTTATGGAAGTACACATGGATAAAATTTTGCTGCCACACATTTCATTTTCAGTCAGAATTTATTGTCATGAACTCTAGAATATTCCAGTCATTTCCACCAGTTCTACGGCGATCAAACATGATGGCAACATCGATTTTTTTCATTCATTCTGGAAGTCGAGTGATGGCCTGATCATGATTTGTCTCTGACATTTGACCACTTTCAAAATGAGAAAACCACTTGGAAAACCTTGCCTGGCTCAAAACTACCTTTCCATATACTGTCCAAAGCACTTCAACAGTTTCTGATTTCCTGAGAGGAAGCAGAATCTGATGATGATGTCATGTTGGTATTCAGTGTCCACCATTGAAAACTGCCAAGCACATGAAACAGAGCTTACAAAACCAGTCACACCTACTACAATGTTTCCCTACCAATGTCACTACAGCAACTGATACAAAATGGTGTCTATTGAAGGCATGTAATGTGAGAATTTGGAACTGGTGTTTACCACCTGCCAGATAAATATTTTCATTACTTTTGGGTCCCACCTTGTATTGAAGTGAAGTAAATATGCCTTACTAACCCTAGTCTCAAAACCATTTGTTGAAATTTTAAGTGGATTTGGCATGGATAAGAAATAAACTTTTAAAGCATCTTACCCGTAAATTGTTCTGTCAGTTGCTGAAAACAGAGTAAATCATCTAGGGCAGTGTGCCCCTTCATAACTAACTAGAAAATCCTGTATGAATTAACAACAATATGGAGTGCTACTCACCACATAGAGGAGTCATTGATTGCAGACAGGCTTGTTGTGGGGCTGTTGGTGGAATAGAGGGCTGTGTAGTGCTAAAATGTGAACGGGGAAGGGGACAGGTGGGTAAAGGACAATGGCTAACAAAGGTTGAGGCCAGGAGGGTTATGAGAACATAGGATATATCGTAGGGAGAGTTCCCACCTGTGCAATTCAGAAAAGCTGATGTTGGTCAGATGCCACAGGCTACAAAGCAGTCATTGAAATGAATAATATTGTGTTGGGCAGTGTGCTCAGCAGCTGGGTGGTCTAGCTGTTCCTTGGCCACAGTCTGTTGGTGGCCTTCAAGCAAACATAAACTTGTGGTCATCATGCCCACATAGAATGCATCATAGTGGTTGCAGCTTAGCTAGTAGATCAAATGACTGGTTTCATAGGTAGCCCTGCCTTTGATGGGATAGGTGATGCTTGTGATAGAACTGGAATAGGTGGTGGTGGGAGGATGTTTGGGACAAGTCTTGCATCTAGTTCTATTACAGGGGTATGAGTCATGATGCAAGGGGTTGGGATGGCCAAGGCGATTGTGTAAGTTTGGTGGAAGATGGAATACTACAGTGGGAGAGATGGGAAGGATAGTGGGTGAGACATTCCTCATTTCAGGGTATGATGAGAGGTAGTCGAAACCCTTGTAGAGAGTATGATTCAGTTGCTCCAGTCATGGGTGGTACTGAGTCACGAGCAGAATGCTTCTCCGTGGCCGGACAGTGGTACTTTATGATGTGGTGGGTGACTGGAAAGATAAGGCATGGGAAATCTTTTTTTGTACAAGCTTGGGAGCGTAATTACGGTCTGTGAAGGCCTCAGTGAGACCCTTGGTATATTTCAAGAGGGACTGCTTGTCACTACAGATACGATGGCCATGGGTGGCTAGGCTGTATGGAATGGACTGCATGCTATAGAGTGGGTGGCAGCTGTCGAAGTGGAGGTATTGCCGTTAGTTGATAGGTTTGATATGGACGGATGTACTGATGTAACCATCTTTAAGGTGGCAGTCAACATTGAGGAAGGTGGCTTGTTGGGTTGAGGAGCACCAGGGGGAAGGGGATGCGGGAGAATGTGTTGAGGTTCTGGAGGAATGTTGATAGGGTACAGCTATTGGCACCCACATGGCACCATCATATGCCACCCTTTTCATGGGCCATGTAGAGGAATCATTTGCAACCACCCAGCAGATCAAGGGTGAGGCCTTGGCAGCCAGAGAGCCAGAGATTGTGATCGTGTGTGTGTGTGTGTGAGTTGCATTTGCGTGAGAGAGAGAGTTTGTGATTGATACACTGCTCCCAAAGTCATTTCCACTTCCAGAAGCAGTCTTGGTATGCCTCTTGCTGGATTGCAGGAAGTGCTGTCTGTGAATTTTCTTTTACCTCATCTATCATTGCAAATCTTCATCCCTTCAATGGGGTTTTCAACTTTGGAAAGAAAAAAGATCCACAGGTGCCAGGTCTGAAGAGTACGGAGGATGAGGCAGCAGTGATTTCGTTTTCTGTGCACACCAACAGGGATGAATGTGATGGTGCATTAATGTTATGGAAGAGCCACAAATTTTCTTGCCATTTTTCAAGCCGTTTCCTTCTTGCATTTTCTCACAGGCATCACGACACATCCTAATAGTACCACTGATTAACACTTTATCCCCACGTCATGACTTAATGATGAACTAATCCTTTAAAGCCAAAGAAAACTATCAGCATGGCTTCGACATTTGACCTGACCTGATGAGCTTTTGTTGGTCTTGGAGAACCTTTCCTGATCTATTCTGAAGGTTGATCTTTGGTCTCAACATCATAAACATAGACCCATATCTCATCACCAGTTATGATTCTCTTAAGGAACATCCCATTCACATTTGCATGATCCAAAAGCTCTTCACAGATTGCAAGGCAAAGGTCTTTCTGGATTCGTGAGCTGTGTGACGAATTTGGCGAAAACATGATGCTTTCCAAGATGCTGTGTCACGGTTTCATGACATGGTCCAACTGAAATGTTACGTCCTTCTGCAATCTCTCAGTCAGTCAGTCTTTGATTGCTACACACAGTTTCATTGACATTCCTAACATGAGCATCATCAATAGACATTGAAGTGCATCCTGAATGGGGGTAATCTTTAGCTTCTGTCCAGCCATTTTTAAACCATGTGAACCATTTGTAACACCTAGTAACCCTGCCATCTTGGAATCTGCAAACTGTGCAACACAACATTCTACTCAATACAGCACTGAACAGTAACTAACAGACATCCAACAATGAAACTTGTGTTAGTTACACATTAAACACAGGCTTGTGCAGTGATACCAACCACGTTTTGCTCCAACACACCATTGACATGAAATTGCAAATGTTCCAGAATTTTTTGAACAGACCTCACATTTGTCTAGTTCTGATGAAGGTCTCTTTGGCCTAAAGCTTTGTTTGACAGTCTTTTTGTTGTGCCTATCTGTAACTGAGCATCCCCGCTATACCTTGTGTAGCAACTATCCGTTTCACAATATTGTCAAAATAACACAAAGTAACACACACATTACAACATTCACCTCCATGTGTTATGGCCCATTTGGTGTCATATAAAAATTGAAGTCTCGGGTTGCAGTTGGTACCTCATTGCAGCACCACAAGCTAAAGACAGTCGCAGCCAGGCACAACCACAAATGAGAGAAGTCAACGAAAACACACTTCAAGAGGTTCCGTATGCCGCTGCTGTCCAAATACCACTTATGTAAGAGCGCAGTGTTGCTCATCCTATTCTGTAATAATCAGCATTAGCAGAGCTCAGTTCTGGCAGAGCTTGTGGTATTAGTCAGAACTGAGTACCAAAGTTTAAAGTTAAATGTACTTTGATCTGTGACTGTACTTCATTACTATTCAGGTATAAATAGTAGTCTTTTACTCAGTGACAGTGATAAATATCTATTGTCATTCATATGGAAATGAACTGCTCCTAAGTCAAGTATTTTTTGTTAAAGGGTTATACTATGCTGAACTAATATTTCTTGTGTGTTGAAGTAACTACTTGACCTCCTCCTGAAGTAAATCTAGGCTTGCTACAGCGCATAGAAGCCTGACTCTTAACTGTGTCTGAGGCGAGTAGCAAAATTTGCTGGAATGGGTAATGGAAGTACAGAATAGGCATGGGTTGGGGAGAGGGATGATTCTAACTTGGTTTGAGCCTCATCTTGTCCTCACAAGCATGTAAGTTCATTGTCTCATAACCAAAAACTTTTTGGGTATTGAACAATGTTATACAATAATGTGTGCAATACTGAAACAGTGGAAAATCCAGGATGGAATGTAACAATATTAGAGAAGGAAAGTTGCTACTCACCATATAGTGGAGATGCTGAGTTGCAATAGGCACAACAAAAAGATTCACACAATTATAGCTTTTGGCCATTAAGGCCTTTGTCGGCAGTAGACACACACACACACACACACACACACACACACACACACACACACACACACACACAACTTGCACACATGTCTGCAGTCTCAGATAACTGAAACCACACTGCATGAATCTTTTTGTTGTGCCTATCGCAACTCAGCATCTCCTCTATATGGCGAGTAGTAACTTTCCTTCTCTAATATTGTTGTATGCAATACTGTTGTTTTTTTGGTACCACTTGTTCACAGTATTCCTTAACTTGAAACTAACCTGTTGATGACCAGGTTCTAACTCTTCTACTCTCATATCAAAAGAATGTGGCTAGACCCAACAATCAGTGAACATACTTGTCATAAACTCATTCCACAAATCATAGTTTTTGCAAAACACAAGTGGTTGAGCACAGTTCTCTACACAGGTCACCATGAACATTTAATGCAACACAGATTCACAAAACACAACTGCAAAGTGTAGACTGGTAAACACCTGTTACATTTGTTTCAATCAAAGAAGTTCACACTGATATTTTACAAACACATAGTTGTTGACAAGAAAAATGACAGGAGACTGTTAATTGTTCCACATCAGATGGCAGATATCTTTCACTGCATTAACTTGATCCAAACAAGTGCAAACTAGCAATTTAATGTTAACTAAGTACTTCCTAGGCACAGACTGTACTACATGATTGCTGATACCGACACAGATTTTAGCACACTGATTTGCAGTAAGTGGACTCATTATATGGTTTTTGCTCATGTGCTAGCTCCCTCAGGACTCTGTGTACATAGATTTTACTCATGAACTTGCTCTATTCAGACTTGTTACATAGATGTTAACATGGTAATGCTAGTTGTGAACTCTCACAGAGATGTTAGGCATGTACAATATCACCTGGGACTGAGGATTTTTGGGTGGGAAGGTGTAGGGATATTTTAGGTTTTTGGAAAGTATGTATTTGCTTATAAAACTGCTAGACAAGGATTTACTAATTTACACGAGCTAAAACTTTGGCGACAGGAAGGGCATCCAGCCACCCCTTAAAATCAGTATGCCATATCCAGTTAACCATAACAGCAGACCCCGCCAAGTCAGGATTAATGCTTGGAAATAGAGAGAGATGAGCTAAAGCTTCAGATAATAATTTGGTTTACATAACCATCAATTCGGTTATGGTGGCTATGCACCTTCGATTTTGTACAGCATCAAATGTTTTCATGAAAATCCTGCATTATTTTCCAATTAGTGGCACTGTTATATGCCCCCTGACAGGGTTTTCAGCATAGTTTGGAAACAAGTAAGAAAACTGGAGACAATCACAGTGCCTTCACAGTACCATGAAATGCTGCTGAAGGGTCATGACACTTGGATGGTACTTGCGAGAGACGGTGAATTTTACTGTATGAAGTCCCCAGGTAACAAAGTCAATAAAAGAAGTTACTGTTCAAGATAAGTGAAGCAAGAGTTCTCATATACCAGAAGGCTGAAAAAAATAATTTTGTGCTCAAAGTTAAAAAACATGTATTACGGATCTCCAATCTTGGCTGAAGTGCTGAAAGAAATTTCACCAACTTTAGAGGAATGGACAAAACTCCATTACTAAGAGTAGAAAATAAAAGTCAGTGAGAAAAATGCCGAAGATGACAAACACTATTCAAATGTTTTGACAGCTCTTTGTGTGAAGCAAAAATGTTTTGGACAGAAGCTCTTCAAGGTTGCAGTAAGAATGACATTGATAATGATGAAGCCAGCTGGATATGGTGATGAACCAATTTATTAGAAGGATTACATAAATTAACTTGATGTTGTTCACGAATAACAGACTACTGGTCATTTTAAAGAATTATCATACTGTAGTTATTCAGTTCTGTGATTAACAAAGGGTGTCATTTGGTCCCAAAATAGTAGGATAACAAAAGAATGCTGGTATACTTGGAAATTAAACAGGTTTAAAAGCTTGAAAGGCAAAAGTAATTTTGGACATGTCCAAACTTCAATAGCAATTATTTTTTGAGTTACAGTAATTAGTTTACTGAAAATTAAAACATGTTACTATAAATCCTGAAGTCATAGGTTTCTAATGACATGCTTCATTATTTTCAAAACCACTGATCAGTTCAGGTACAATCTATCATTACCCACCATTATGATAACTTCAATTTCTCATTTCTTGTAATCAATATGATTTCCAATAAAATTAAACCCACCACTGTAATTAGCACATAAGTAAACACCACTCACACATTAGGCCTTAAACCTGTTCCACCTGGCTGCCTGCTGCCTTCAAGGCAGTATGAGAAATGGTCTATTATCTTCGGACATGTGATGAGCGTGTTGCCAATCCCTCCATCTGATACTGCCAATAGATCCTTCCTGATGATGCCACTGCTTCTCTATTCAGGCAGCTCCTAATTTGGCCTCACAAGGGCTGAGTGGAGTTTGTACCAGACCCCCCTACCTCAGAAGAAACTGAGGTGGTTTCTGGAATCAAACCCAGGTCCTTATGTACTCAAGGTAACAACACTAACCATTCGGCTAGGACATTGTGTTGTTTAATCAGCATATGGAAAATTATAAACTTAATAATGAATTTGCACAGAGTGTGATTGAATAACATTGTAAACTGATTTGGGCTTACACTACAAAAATAAGATTTGGTTATGTAGACTCAAAATGAAAACTGAGAAAAGAAATACCATTATTGGTAGAATGCAACAATAGCAGGTGGAAAAGTTATGATATGCTCTGTTTCGCACTATAGGTGTGGGGGAAGGTGCTACTGCTGCCTGTGGGAGAGTGTAGGGATGTAATGGGTACAAGAGAGTGGGTTGATAGGTGCAGCTGGGGAGGAGGCATTGAGGGGAGACAAGAGAAGTAGAGAAGGGAAATGGCTATACACGTGCGCCAGTGGGATAGAAGGCTTGTGTAGTGCTAGAGCGGGAGTAGGAAAGGAGATAAGCTAGGCTACAATGAGGCAAGGGCATTACAGGAGTGAACGATATATTGCAGGAAGGGTTCCAACCTGTGCAGTTCACAGAAGCTGGTGGTGTTGGGAAGAATATAATGGGATGGGCTGTGAAACAATCGTTGAAATAAAGCACATCATGGTGTATGGCATACTCAGCAATTGGATGGTCCATCTGTCTCTTGGCCACAGTTTGGCAGTAGCCATTCATGTTGACAGACAGCTTGTTAGATGTTGTGCCCACGTAGAATGCAGCACAGTGGTTGCAGCTGAACTGGTAGACCACATATCTGCTTTCACACATAGCCTTGCCTTTGATGGGGTAGGAGAAGCCTATGATGTTTCTCGGGTAGGGTTTAGTGGTAGGATGTGTAGGATAGGTCCTGCATCTAGTTCTTTTGCAGGGATATGAGCCATAGGACAAGGGGATGGGAGCTGGATTGTAGTAAGGATGGACAAGCATATTGTGCAGATTGAGTGTGTGGCAGAATACCACAGTGTGAGGGGCGGGTAGGATAATGGGGACAATATTTATCACTTCAAGGCAGTATGAGAGGTAATGAAAACCCTGGTGGAGATTGTGATTTGGTTCCTCCAGTCCTGGGTGGTATTGAGTCACAAGAGGTGTGATGGCCAGACACCAGGTACGTGGGGAGGTGGCTGATGATGTGAGACAAGGTGCAAGGTAGGGAGGATAATGTACGTCTGTGAAAACCTCAGTGAGACCTTTAGCATATTTGGTGAGGGATCACAGCTGGCTAGAATGTATGGAAGAGACTGATATACCTATCCCAGAGCTGTAGGTCGACATTGAGGAGGTGACTTGCTGGGCTGAGGAGGACAAGATGAAGCAAATGGGTGATATGTTGAGCCTCTGGATCAAAGTGGATAAGGTGCCCCCACCCTTATTCCTTATCACGAATATGCCATCAGTGAATCTGAAGGGTGTGAGTGGTTTGGGATTCTAGGTGGTTAGGAAGGATTTCTCTAAATGGTCTATGAATAGGTAAGCATAGAATGGTGCCACCCATGTGCCAATTGCTGTACCACAGATTTATTTATTTGTGATATATTAAAAGCAGAAGTATTTGGGTGAAGATGTAGTTGGTCATGGTGACCAAAAAGGAGGTTGTATGTTGGAATCAAATGGGTACTGATAAAGGTAGTGTCGAGTAGTGGCAAGGCCTTGGGCATTGCAGATGTTAGTGTAGAGGGAGGTTGCATCAACAATGATGAACAATCTGCAGGTGGCAAAGGAACAGGAACTATAGAGAGTTGGTGGAGGAAACTTTGGTACTAAATGAACCGGTAATGAAACGTGCTGCTCTTCCTTATTTCCTCTGTCAATCCTATATGGTACTGATTCCAGACTGATCAGCAATATTCGAGTATTGATGAAACGAAAGTTTTGTAAGCTACCCCCTTTACTGGTGAATTACATTCCCTGAAGATTCTTCCAATGAATCACAGTCTAGCATCTGCCTTACCATCAGTTAATTTTCTGTGATTGTACCACTTTAAACTACCCCTAAATATTTTATGTATGTGACTGCCTTCAGTTTGTTTTAAAATTATGTAACCTTACAATAATGGATCATTCTACCTGTTTATGTGCAACATGTTACATTTGTTTATGTTGAGGGTTGATTGCCAATCCCTGCACTAAGCGTCGATCCTCTGCAGGTCTTTGAGGGTTGATTGCCAATCCCTGCACTAAGCGTCGATCCTCTGCAGGTCTTCAAACATTTCACTACAATTTCCTAACATTGCTATTTCACTGCTTACAACAGAATCATCTATGAAAAGCCTCCTGGAACTTATGATGTTACTCACTAGGTCATCTATATGTATGGTGAAAAGTAATGGTCCTATAATACTTCCTTGAGGTATGCTCAGTTAATTTCACATCTGAAAATTTCTCTCCACTGATAATAACATGCAGTGTCCTGTTTGCGAGAAACTCTTCAGGCCAGTCACACGACTGCTCTGATATTTCGTATGCTTGTATTTTGTTCATTAGATGACAGTTTGTAAATGTATTCAATGCCTTCCCGAAGTCAAGGAACACACTTTTTGGGTCTTGTGAATGAACAGGGAGAATTGGGTTTCATATGATTATTGTTTTCAGAATGCATTTTGATTTACACAGCTCATATTTTTTGTGTCCAAAAATGACTTAATATGCAAATACAAAACGTGTTGCAAAATTCTACAACATACCATCAGAGGTACAGGTGTATAGTTTTGCGCATCTGTTTGATGATTCTTCTTGAAAACAGGAATGACCTGTGTGTTTTACCAATCGTTAGGAATGTGTCTCTTCTCTGGCAACCCACTTTTACACTGCTGCTTGAAGAAATTCCATGTAAAATCATATTGGCACCCCATCAGATCCAGCAGCCTTTCCAGTGTTAAGCAGTTTCAGTTGGTTTTTTTATCCATGGTCACTTATTTCAATATCTGTCATTTTGATATTTTTGCAATGATTTAAAAGAAAAACCACAGTGTAGTCTTTCTCAGTGAAACAGTTTTGGAAAAAGATGTTTAGTATTTCGATCTTCTGTGTGTAATCCTCTGCAGTGATGCCATTATGATCATAGAGTACCTGGACAGACGGCTTCAACACATTTCCTGATTTGTCATACTACCAAAAGACTTTAGTATTTTCTATCAGATTGCTAGATACAGTTTTAGTTTCAAATTTGTTGAAAACTTCAGACATGGCTCTCCTTACACTAATTTTTGTGATTTGTTCAGTTTTAGTTTGTATGTGAGGTTGTAGCTACATTTAAATTTGCAGTGAAGCTGTCTTTTCTTTCATACCAGCTTTCTAACATGGGCGTTGAACCACTGCAGGTCTTTCCCATCCCTCACAACTCTGCATAGCACGTACCTGTCCCAAGTGTATCGCACAATATTCATGAACTTTCCCTTTTGGTGCTCAACAATATCAATGCTGGAGATGAAATTTTCATGTTGCTCATGCTAAGCAGAACTAGCTTCCTATCTTCCTTTATGTTCCTGTTTACAACGGTATTTAGTGACACTATAATGCCCTGATGATCACTGATTACCTGTTCTGTGTGAACTAAGTTGAAAAATTGCAGCCTGTTGCTGACCAGGAAAACTAATATGTTGTTTTTGTGAGTCAGTTTGCTGGTTAGCTGCTCAAGGCAGTTTTTGAATAAGGCATTTATGATAAGCTGTAAGGCCATTGTCTCTCAGAGCTCACATGTTGTCACTGTCTTGTAATGGAATGGGATTGATTTGAGTCCTGTTTATCAGATACACTTGCTCATTTTAATATACAAAGATTGAAAGGTAAGGAAATAGTTGCTCTGGATTTGAGTATGTTGAATTTTATTGAGAAGACAGAAATTAATTTTATTGGAAGAATATATTTTAATTTTTAGTAAATGCTGGAGCTTGGGATGCACGACAAAAAGTCTGTAGATTATTTATGGATATGAAGACAACTTGAAATGAGAAGAATTGGATTTAGTATCACTGAACAGTATATGGAAGCTCTCTGCCAATTTATTGAATGCTATGTACAACGAGTATATTAGAACTTTATCCCAGTCATCATTCCTGCTCTACACATCATATTATCTTTTCCTTTTCACACTGTACAAAACTGAACCTGCAGTCTAAAAATATATATTAATATTATCAGTCAATGAAATATTTTGGTGCACAGCACATAAAATAGAACTTTAGATTCTCTGCTGTCTGAATTATTATGTGGCATTCAACAAACATGGAGGAGATACAATTTAATACGTAAGAAGTTATGACAGGGACAACACATAGCTATATCTACACCTACATCTATGTAGACACTCCACAAGCCCCCATATGGTGTGTGGCAGAGTGTACGCTGTACCACTAATAGTCATTTCCTTTCCTGTTCCGCTCACTGATAGACTGAGGTAAAAACAAGTGTCTATATGCTTCCATATGAGTCCTAATTTCCCATATCTTATCTTCATGGTACCCACACAAAATATATGTTGACAGCAATATGATTGTTCTGCAGTCAGCTTCAAATGCCGGTTCTTTAAACTTTCTCAGTAGTGTTCTTTGAAATGGATGTCTTCTTCCCTTCAGGGATTCCCACTTGTAACACATGCATGTTGATTGAACCTTCTGGTAACAATTCTAGCTGCTTGCCTCTGAACTGCTTTGATGTCTTCTTTCAATCTGACCTGGTATGGATCCCACACATTCAAGCAGTACTCAAAATAAGTCACACTAATGTCCTATACGTGGCATCCTTTACAGATGCTCCTTACATATTCTTGGAAACAGAGTAAATAATCAAGGACAGTGTCCTCCTTCACATCTATCTGTTACAGAATACAAATATACATACATATGTGCATTGTGTTTTAGCTATCTCTGAAAAAGGACAGTATCTATAACCTTAGGCAACACTTTCAGCCTCATTTACAAGCCCATCAACTGCTCAACACCTCAACTATACACTTGATAATGGCTTTTGCTCCGTCTGTTATTTATGTTCCACATTGGACTTCGCATTGTTCTTTCTTATAGCTTTTGCCTACAAAATCACAATCCTCCACAAGTTCTTCTGTATGCACCTCAAAATAAACATGGTTACACAGTTTACTTTTAAAACAACAAATTATATGTAATTAAATATAAAGTAACTTACAATAGATGCTGTCTTACCTGCCATTGGTTGAATTAGCTGCTCAGTTAAGTGACAACACTGAAGTGTGTGAGTGGTTTGGGATTCTAGGTGGTTAGGAAGGATTCCTCTAAATGGTCTATGAATAGGTAGGCATAGAATGGTGCCACTCATGTGCCAATTGCTGTACCACAGATTTATTTATTTGTGATATATTAAAAGCAGAAGTATTTGGGCGAAGATGTAGTTGGTCATGGTGACCAAAAAGAAGGTTGTATGTTGGAATCAAATGGGTACTGATAAAGGTAGTGTCGAGTAGTGGCAAGGCCTTGGGCATTGCAGATGTTAGTGTAGAGGGAGGTTGCATCAACAATGATGAACAATCTGCAGGTGGCAAAGGAACAGGAACTGTAGAGAGTTGGTGGAGGAAACTTTGGTACTAAATGAACCGGTAATGAAACGTGCTGCTCTTCCTTATTTCCTCTGTCAGTCCTATATGGTACTGATCGTGCAGCATCGTTTTTGTTTTTATTGAGTTTGTTGATGAAAATTCTACTCTGTTGAGCTGTTAATTTATTGTTGCATGCATCAAATGTGTTTTTTGTTATTCAGTGTGTAACTCTTCCAAAACAGTCATGTAGCAAGGGCAAGTTGTGGTATATATTACAGATATGCTCCATGAAAATATTTTAAAATCACATAAAATGAAAGCAGTTTTGCATATGAAACATAGCATTAGGCTGTTGTTTACTGTTGTGTTGCACAATGTGTAGACAATATACGGCCAACATCATTTTTTAGTATAAGGAAAAGAATAGATTGCTACTCACCGTAAATATGACTCATTGAGATGCAGACAGGCCCAACAAAAAGACTGTTACACATTTTAACTTTTGGTCAAAGACTTCTTCACCTAAGAAAACACACACACACACACACACAAAAACAAGCGCACCTCATGCAAACATGACCGCTACCACTGGCAGTTCCGACCGGTCTGATTAATAATTTCAGCAAGTATTAGCCCACATATGACTGATAACACTAATATTTTACCTACATTATTTTCAGTTTTGGTCCAGTGTTGTTTTGAAGTTTGCTCACATTGGTTAACTAACTTTTTTTTTCATTGTGCTCTTGGATCCTGTTGAGATGTGAAACTGAAAGACTTTCCATGTTTTCGATCTTATCACAATGTGATTCACTGTTGCTTATATTTGTAATGTTTATGTTTCAAAGTGTTTATCTCTTCTAAAAGCAATGTAATAATTACATCTTTGTGATCCTTTTCCTTCAGTTTTTGGCCCAGTTCATCACTTTTGTGCAAAACAATTCTTTTTCTTTTGGATGTACATTAATACAAGTGAAACGGTATATGATTCTACAATTTAAGCACATTATACCCTCGATAGCAGGTTTCTTACACAAGTAGGAACCTGTGTTCAGTATTTTCTGTGGCTTGTTGTGAAATGATGTACTGGGTTGGATGTGTTTCTTTTATTGCCATTTTCATCTGTGTTTCTGCTTTCGCCTGCTACTTTTTTGATAATGCAAAATGTCATACAGATATTTTCACAGTGTAAATTTTTTTTTTTTTTTTTTTTTTTTTTTTTTGAAGATGAACACTTTTGCCTATTTATTATATATTTATTTTCAGGACTTACACATTCCTGAAGTAAAGTTGGCTTGCTCTTTAGGTTTTGTTGAATTATTTATGCAGTCATACAATTTTCTACTGTTCTAAAATGTTATCAAGTAATCCCACTTCCAGGATCAAGTTCATACAGTTCTTTCTGCAAAACACTTATTTTATCGCAAAACATAGAAATGATATTTTTCTACAGAAATTTTTTCTATGAGTGCTATGCTGGAGCTGACAGTTGTATACAGAGTGGGGGAAAAAAAAAAACTAGGGTTATTAGAGGAGGTAAGAAGAAACACACTTTTCCCTGTTAGAGTCTTAGATGCATTTGATGCTGGCCTTCCCCTTAGATCAACATTCACAGTTGTTTTGAGCGCTTTGTATGAAATATGTTGACAACAAAATTTGATTTGCAACACAATTACTTCTTACTGTCAGGTAGAGTAAGTCTTCATTACTTCTAGCAGTGTCCATGTCCCTTGATAAACATATACATTATTTTTGTGAAACATGTTGGCAATAAAATGCAGTTTTCAATGCAATTGCACCTTACTGTCAGGAAAGGAAAGTCTTCATTACTGCTAGCAGCATTCATGTCCCTGGATTAATAATTATACTATTAGTGTTTATATTACGCTGTGTTGTCATGAAAGTTTCTGGTGTTTACAAGTTCTTGGTGGCAGATTATGCTCGTGAGTTAGCTGATATGCATGTCAATTATGGGGAAGCATGATACAACACCTTAGCAGTGGAACTTTTCCCAAGTCATATCACATTTCAAGGAATTGACAGCTGTTTCTGTGAAACAGAATATCATTGGACAGGGTGATGGGGAACTGGTAGACCTCACAATGTGTGAACTGTTCAGTTAGAGGAAGCTAAGTTACAATGAATTGAGGACAACTACAGTGCCAGCACACAATCCATAGCCAAGGTACTAAATATCTCCAGTGTCATTGTGTGGAATGTCCTGCATGAGAGGGGCATACATCCAAGTATGGTATCGAAAGGTACAAAATTTGTCAGCTGATTATTTTCCCAAATGCATGAAATTCTGTCAATGGTATTGACAACAAACTGTAAATACCCCTTACTGCCAAACATATGTTTTGTTGACTGATGAGGCTGCCCTCGCAATGGGATGAATATTCAACAATCAAAATAACCGTGTCAGGGAGTTGGAAAATCCTTTGTAACTAGTGTGTTTCATTATCAACAGAGATTTACCATATTGGTACTACTGACAACCACCTGATTGGATTGTGCCTTCTGCTTAACCTGCTCAATGAAGGAAATTACTGTATCTTTCTCCATGAGGTATTACCAACAATGTTGGTATGCTTGGGTTCCCCAATCTCACTCTTATGGATTTCTTTTTGCTGGGAGGAAATGAAGTGTTTGATGTATGAGACACTAAATGACACCCATGAAGTGCTTATTGTCTATTTGGCTGAAGCTACATTCATTTTACATTCCATTATTTATGAAATGCTGTGTTGTTTTGAGCATGTCAGACAATCATTAGCATGCAGATGCCAGTTGTACATTAATGTAAATTGACAACATTTTTAGCAGTATCTCTGAAACAATCTTCATCACACAGCTGTTTGAACACCTAGACATCATTTCCATCAAAACATTCATGTGCCCCTAGTGAGAATGTGGTGCTCCCCTGACATTTTTATCGCATAAAAAAGTGTTCCTTTTTTAACATATTTTTATGAGGTTGCTTTCTTGGCTGTTTGTCTGTCCAGTACAAATTTTGCAGTTGATTTTAAACTAACATCCTGATAAACTACAGAACTGAAACTTTCAACATAGATCAGAACTGGATGACAGAGCAATATTAACTCACATTCTTGTCTGTTCTATAGTGGAGGTGTACTTTGTATACCACCGCTGTTTCCCTCTTTCCTTCTTCTAGATGCAAATGTTACACAGTAAGAATGATTGCTGGTAAGCCCACCTGTAAGCTTAGTTCTCTCTTATTTTTACTTTCACATTTTTTGCCAGAAATACGTAGGAGGAATCAATATACTGGTTAATTCAAGTGAATAGAAACTGAAATAAACCTGAAATTTACCATGTCTGTTGTAATCTCATCAAAATGTTCGAAATTGAATTAAAAATTTCACAGACATGAGATTAAAAAGCAGAAAATAATTTCTTAAATAAAAAACTTTTTAATACAACATGCTTTTAAGATGAACTACCAAGTATAAAGTCATTTTTCCCATACACATGCCTAAGCCCATACACATAGTCCTGAAAATTTGTGCTTGCAAATTTTTAATAGCTACGACAATGCTTATAAAATGTAAATCAAAAACTTGGAATGCATGCAGGAGATAGTAGTGAGGAGTGTAGAGAATAGCTGCCACTGAAAAAAATCGCAGAACAATTCACATCATTTGCAGCAAAATAAAATTATGAGTGACTTAACTGAACTGTTGTTGTTGAAGTCTTCAGTCCAATGACTGGTTTGATGCAGCTCTCCATGCTACTCTATCTTGTGTAAGCCTCCTCACCTCTGAGTAATTACTGCAATGTACATCATTCTGAATCTGCTTACTGTATTCATCTCTTGGTCTCCCTCTATGGTTTTCACCCCACATGCTTCCCTCCAGTACTAAACTGACAATTCAAGGATGCCTCAGAATGAATCCTACCAACCGATCACTTCTTCTAGTCAGGTTGTGCCACAAATTTAACTTCTCCCCAGTTCTATTCAGTTCCTCCTTATTAGTTATGTGATCTACCCATCTAATCTTCAGCATTCTTCTGTAGTAGCACATTTCAAAAGCTTGTATTCTCGTCTTGTCTAAACTGTTTATCGTGTATGTTTCACTTCCATACATACACTCCATACAAATACCTCCAGAAAAGACTTCCCGACACTTGAATCTATACTCAATGTTAACAAATTTCTCTTCTTTGGAAACACTTTTCTTTCCATTGCCAATCTCTCTCTGCTTCAATCATCATTAGTTATTTTGCTGCCCAAACAGGAAAACTCATCTACTACTTTAAGTGTCCCATTTCCTAATGTAATTCCCTCAGTGTCACCTGATTTAATTTGATTTCATTCCATTATCCTCGTTTTTATTTTGCTGATATTAATCTTAATCCTTCTTTCAAGAAACTTTTCATTCTGTTCAACTGCTCTTCCAAGTCCTTTGTTGTCTCTGACAGAATTACAGTGTCATCAGCAAGCCTCAGAGTCTTTCTTTCTTTTCCCTGGACTTCAGTTCCTGCTCCAAATTTTTCTTTTTGTTTCCTTTGCTACTTCCTATACCACATATTGAATAACATTGGGGATAGGCTGAAAACCTTTTTCACTCCTTTTTCAACCACTGCCTTCCTTTCATACTCCTCTACTCTTATAACTCCCAATTTGTTTCTGTACAAGCTGTAAATTGCCTTTCACTCCCAGTATTTTACCCCTGCCATTTTTAGAATTTGAAAGACAGTGTTCCAGTCAACATTTTAAAAAGCATTCTCTCAGGCTACAAATGCTATAAAAGTAGGTTTCCCTTTCCTTAATCTATCTTCTATAATAAGTTGTAGGGTCACTATTGCATTGCATGTTCCTACATTTCTTCGGAATCCAAACTGATCTTCCCCGAGCTCTGATTCTATCAGTTTTCCCACTCTTCTGTAAAGGATTAATGTTAGTATTTTGCAACTGTGACTTATTAAACACCTTTCAGCACCTGCTTTCCTTGGAAATGAAATTATTATATTCTTCTTGAAGCCTAAGGGTATTTCACCTGTCTCATACATCATGCTCACCAGATAGATGGAAGAGTTTTGCCATGGCTGGCTCTCCCGAGATTATAAGTAGTTCTAATAGAAAGTTCTCTGGGGCCTTGTTTCGACTTAGCTCTTTTAGTGCCCTGTAAAATTCTTCTTGCAGTATCATATCTCCTGACTCATCTTCGTCTACGTCTTCTTCCATTTTCGTAATATTGCCCTCAAGTACATCTCCCTTGTATAGACCCACCATATACTCCTTCCACCTTTTAGTTTTCCCTTCTCTGCTTAGGACTGATTTACCATCTGAACTCTTGCCTGTCACACAGCTGCATCTCTTTTTCCCCAAAGGCCTCTTTAAATTTCCTGCAGGTGGTATCTGTATTC
The DNA here is from genome assembly GCF_023864275.1 of Schistocerca cancellata. Lineage (NCBI taxonomy): Eukaryota > Metazoa > Arthropoda > Insecta > Orthoptera > Acrididae > Schistocerca > Schistocerca cancellata. The sequence goes on from NC_064626.1 coordinate 888,640,916, forward strand.
CCCCTAGAGAAATATGCTTCTCAATCCTTACATTTGTCCTCTAGCCTTTTGTGCTTAGCAATTTTATACTTCTTGTTAATCTTATTTTTTAAACATTTGTGTTCCTTTTCACCTGCTTTATTTGCTGCATTTTTAAGTTTTCTCCTTTCCCCAATTAAATTCAATACCTGTTGTGTTCCCTAAAGATTTATACTAGCCCTCATCTTTTTACCTTCTTGACCCCTGCTGCCTTCACTATTTCATCTCTCAAAGCTTCCCAGTCTTCTTCTACAAGTAAAAAAAGAAAGATTGCTACTTACTGTAAAGAGGGACATGTCAAGTTGCAGACATGCACAATTAAAAGACACTCACATATAGCTTTTGGCCATAGTCTTTGTCATGTGTGTGTGTGTGTTTTACTGATGAAGGCTGCGGCCGAGTGCTGTATGTGAGTGTCTTTTAATTGTGCCTGTCTGCAACTTGACGTGTTTTCTTTATGGTAAGTATTAATCTTTCTTTTCCTACATTGTTGATATTCCTGCCTGTAGTTTCCATTGTTTTATTGTTCTTCTACTGTATTCCTTTCCCCTCTTCTTGTCAACTGTTCCCTAATGCTCCCTTTGAAACACTCTGCAACCTCCAATTCTTTCAGTTTATCCAGGTCCCATCTCCTTAAATTCATACCTTTTTGCAGTTTCTTCAGTTTTAACTTGCAATTCATAACCAATAAATTGTGGCCAGAGTCCACCTCTTCCCTTGGAAATGTTTTACAATTTAAAACCTGGTTCCAAAATCTCTGTCTTACCATTGTATAATTAATCTGATACTCTCCAATATTTCCAGGTCTCTTCCACATATACAACCTTCTTTCGAGATCCTTAAACCAAGTGTTATCTATGATTAAATTATCCTCTTCCCCCAGACTATTAAATTTTCATCTCCTTAACTATCTGATTAATTTCTTTTATCTCTTCATACATTTCTTCAATCTCTTCATCATCTGTGGAACTAGTTGGCATATAAACTTGTGCTACTGTGGTGGGTATGGGCTTTGTGTCTATCTTGGTTTCATTGATGTGTTCACTATGCTTTTCATAGAAGCTTACTTACATTTCTATTTTTTTAATTCAACACTAAACCTACTCCTGCATTAGACCTATTTGATTTTTTAATTATAACACTGTATTCACCTGACTAGAAGTCCTATTTCTCCTGCCACTGAACTTCACTAATTCCCACTATATCTAACTTTAACCTATCCATCTCCCTTTTTAAATTTTCTAACCTACCTAACCGATTAAAGAATCTGACATACCACACCCCAATCCTCAGAATGCCAGTTTTTTTTTTCTCTTGATAATGATGTCCTCCTCAGCAGTCTCCACCCAGAGATTCAAATAGGGGACTATTTTATCTCTGGAATATTTTACTCAAGAGGATGCCATCACTATTTAATGTACAGTAGAGCTGCATGACCTTGGGAAGAACTACAGCTGCAGTTTCCCACTGCTTTCAGCCATTCACATTACCAGCACAGCAAGGCCATTTTGCTTGCTGTTACAAGGCCAGATCAGTCAATCATCCAGGCTGTTGCTCCTGCAACTGCTGGAAAGGCTACTGCCCATCTTCAGGAACAACATGTTTGTCTGGCCTCTAAATAGATATCCCTCTGTTGTGGCTGCACCTATGGTATGGCTATCTGCATCACTGAGGCACGCAAGCATCCCCACCAATGGCAAGGTCCATGGTCCATGGGAACTGGACTGTTCATGCATAAATTACTTATTGCATCCACCTGATATTTTTGTTCTAAGTTGTACTAGTGTTGTTTAGCAATTAAAATTTCACAGGCATGATTTTTCAGGGCTATCTTTATGTGATTAAGAATCTGAATAAAGTTTTTTTAATTTTACATCCTCTGTATGTAGCCATATTCTGAATGACCATGGATATATGTACAGGATGGACAGGAAGTAACTAGGTATCACTAAATTCCTGTTTGCTTCACACTATGAGCTGTGGAATTTGATCGTTCTGATGCAGGGATGGTGGTGTACAGTGTAGGGAAGAATTGTCACAAGAAGCTAGTGATCATAGGTTCAGTAAAGGATGCAGCAAAAACAGATCACCCATCCATGTATCAGCGTCCTGTGAATGTGATAATTGTGCGGAACATGTTGAATCATAGCCTGGGGAAATCAACACATCAGGCAGCTTGTGAGTGTGGACACATGAGGCACACTGTGCATCAGGTGTTTCATAAAGAATTAAACTTTCAAGCATGGAAACTACATTATGTGCAGCAGCTGACACTAGAAGACTGATCATGGAATGGATTACGGGGAGTTGATGTTCGGTTGGCACGAAGACAGGCGTCAGTTGTTTCACAACTTCCTCTGGAGTGATGAGATCATATTCCATATGGGAGGTTCCCGTCAGGTGGCACAGTTACCATTACTGGGCAGACACGACCTGGAGTAAAGGCAGAGACGATGCACTTTTGTTCGAAAGTGACCATGTGGTGTGGAATAATGGCTACAAATGTCATCAGCCCAAATGCTTCAGGATTACATTTGGCCCACAGTATCTGGATGGGAAAATACTGACGACATTATTTTCATGAAAGACAGTGCACTGTCTCACTTTGCAAATATAATGTGGAACTGGTTGGATGATAAGTTTCTGCATAAAATCCAGACCTGACACCCTGTGGCCATTCAAATTACCAGCACAGCAAGGAAAAAGGTGGTGTGCTGGATAAAATCTTGCGCCCTGGATGAACTGGAAGCAGATTCGGTAAGTTCTTACTCACATTCCACACAACCTTGTTCAGAAACCTGTGGATTCCATTGCACATCATTTAAGGAGATTGATTGATTCCACAGGTGCCTACATCAAAATTTAATGGACTTTTAATATATGCAATCATATTCCCATAAAACAATGTACGTACTGTATAATTTCAAATAAATAACTATGCAAATATTAAAAGTTAGATGTAAATTTCAATACCCTACATAATCATCAAAATTGGTTGTAATATCCATATTCTTTTTGTTTTTTGCACTTCCAATAATACTAATGAAAATAAAATTTCTCAAATTTTAGGATAATTAAGATTTTTTTTTAAACTGATTCCAGACGCTGGAAAGGAGGTTAAAATATATGGCACATCTAGGATTTTCTGGGCATCTGGTACTTATATCCATGTGATAGTTAACTGTATCTCCAGTCTTAGTTTCCAGGCTACTAATCCAGCCATACCAACATCAGTATCAACACACAAACTGCGCAAATATGACAATCTGTATTATTTGTATAGGGTTGAAGTAGATAGCCTGAACGATTTGTGAATATTCAGATCAGTTTTAGTGTCCCTATACATTATTTTGAAAATTATAGGCTTTAAAATACTCGATGGAAACAAAGTTTAATTGTTAATTTGTTGACAGGAAGATTAAAATTTCTAGTGTAAGTGAATAAAAAAGTTATTTTAAAAACATTTGGCATACTGTTTACTGTATTTTACACATTCAGTTTGTCACAATATTAAATTGTAAAAATAAGTTTCACATGACATTGTAACTTAAATTAACAGTGTATAAATTTCTCACGATATGAAACAAATAGTTCTAAGATACAGTGTAGCTTAAAACACTATTAACATTATATATACACTTTTACATTTACAACAGTAATTATATCTTATTAATATTGAAGTGTAATTGTTGTACAGAAAATTATTCTTCCTTTTACTCAGCTATTAAAAGTTTGTTACAACACATTGTTTCTGGACTTAATCTATTACATTTATCAGTTGCATATACCTGCCATACAGTTGTATGTTTCACTTTGGCACTGATTACATCCACGCATTTTCCTTATGAGGTACAAATGAAGACATCACTTGTGAAAATTTCTTAATTTTTACAGTGCAGTTGATGCACTTATTTTATAAAAAATATTACACTATGCAGCAGAATTCTGTACTTCATATCAGGTTGGTCTGCTACAGATATCACTATTCTGTGTAATAAAATGGAACACCTACAGCTGTCCTTAAGATGTTATTTGTTACATGGCTACCAGTTTTGGTGCTCCAGTGCACAATTTTCAGGCCTTAACTGACAATGAAGGGATTAACTCCAATTGTATAAATGATTTATCAGTGGCCAACATCTATGAAATGGTTTTTGCGGATTACCTATAATGACAATGTTGTGTCTCTAACCATCTACTACCAAGTTGATTGCTGGAGACACATCATCATTGTTACAGGTAGTCTGTGAAAACCAGTTCATAGACGTTTGGAGTTAACCCCCTCAGCATCAGTTATGACCTCAAGGTAGTGCACCAAAACTGGTAGCCATATAATAAGCAACATCGAAAGGATGGCTGTAGGTGTTCCATTTTATTGCATAAGTGAATGGTCGAAGTCCCTGACACCTCCAATCAAAAGGATGGACATTCAAAAAATTTCCATTCTGTGTCATCTTAAGTCAATTGATCAGTATAAAATCTGAATGTCATTCATTAAGAGTACCAGGCACACACACACACACACACACACACACACACACACACACACACACACACACACACACACATATGTACATTCATGTTTTGTATTACTGTTGCTCTGGGCAGTCCATCAATTCTCTTATCACATTTGTGGTTTTTTGTCAACACGAGAAAGCAAAACTTTGGCAGAAATCTTTCCAGTACCATATTCATGCTTCACTGGAGAGGTCTTCTCAGACTGAAACAAAAGTTAACATTTTTTACTATTATTCTAGTGTTATTGAGCAAAAAATTGGGCAGAAAATATGTTAAATTGTGCAGAAAATATGTTCATACTAAAATTTATGTAGTAGTATTGAGTTGCTAATCTCTGGAGCCTTTATTACAGGAAAATTGGTTATGAAGGATGAAAAATTGTGATGACGTGTTCCTTGAAAAGTTCTACTTGAAAATGCTGCCACTGCAATGTTGCTGCCTTAATTATTTAACAAAAATTGTGAGTTTGTATGTGATATGAAGTGGATACAGCTACCTATAAAAATTCTGGGTGTTCTATTTTATGTATGAAGGGGATGCGATGAATTAAAATATCCACAAGCAAGAAAAAAATACTTGTCAGTTTTTTAGATATAGGAAAGATGATATTGTGTGACTGTGCTCATTATCTCTGTGAAAAGTATATGAAAAATACCATCAAAAATTCACTCTCCTTTTTTTGGATCTGTATGTCTTGCAACTGAGTCATCTTAATTTGCAAACAAAAAAATAGATAGCACACAATGGAAAATCATAGCTCCCTTCACAAATGTGCAACATTTCCATACAGTGAATGCAAAAGTGAATGATGGTAGCAAAAGTCGCAAAGTCATGCCAGCAATAGTATGAATGAAGTGCATTATTGCCACATAAACCCTGTTAACAAAATTTGTATGTTTGGTAGTCATTGCTTCTTATGATGCTACATGGATGGCAGCTCGGGCACATGATTGGTCACTTGTTTGTAAAACTGCCTTAAGTTTATACAAAATGAATACAAGACATGATACAAAACATTACTGGTTCTAATCACTTTTCAGAGATCTTCACCTAATCTTGTGGTAGCCCTCATCTTCAGATGATTACAGAAAGCTTGATTGTGTGGATTTGTAATACACTTCAATAGTCTGTATCATCTTCCTTCTTGTTGCTAATGGGAACTTTCCCATCTATGCTGCAGTTTGAGGAATATCAGTCTTTTTGTTTGCAAAATATGTCCTGGCTTTCACTAATGTAAAGCAATGTACTTAAAGCCTCCAATAAAGGAGTTGACAATTATTTGATCTTTCTTTTTTGAACTGTACTTAGAGTGCAGAAACTTTTAGGGACCACATGATACTCCCATACTCCCATTGCTCATTGTTTCAGCTGAGATGATAACCCTTTTATATAAAGGGCTTTACCACATTTTGAAGTCCACTATTTTGCATGCCATTTTAAAGTGGCCACGAAAGCTGGATTCAGTAATAAGTGACAAACGGATCTGGAATAAGAACTCAGCTGCACATTCACCACTTTCTTTTCTGACACAAAAGTCACCATCAGATTTTAGATAAGAGTAGGAGATAGTGGTATATATTGCCAGATCTGCCACTGTCTATAATAACAATAACATTTATTTTCTGCTTTGTAGTAAGGTTAAAACTAACATGTGGAGCTAATGAATGGTTGATGTCCTTTAATCAGATCTGAAAAAGCTTTATAATTTCGCATATGAGTAGTAATCATGTATTTTGCTACAATATACCTTATAAGTCACACAAGAATATGTTAACAGGGAATGGTTCGAGAATGGAGCTATAGCTGCTATTTCACTACATCATTTTCACACAGTTCTTGATACATAATTTCACAGCCATAATAAACTGTTCTAAAGAATTCATTGTCCACTTCTGGCACTAAAATCTTTATTGCAGTGTGCTGTCTGACAATTTTGGTAATCATGGCACTTTCAGGTGAGTGCCGTGTAATGTGTTATGTATATATTTGTTAGACAGTGACATAGTTTGCCAACTTCAGCTAAATATAAATGGGTCTGCAGGCTGAGGCTTCTGATGACTGAAGTGTATGACAAGAACACAAGTGGGGGAAGGGTGAGGAAAAGGTTGTGGTGGTGCCTTCAATACTGGCCCCTCCAGCCCCTAGCTTCACGCTCTATAGTACAGTAGCGCATCTTTAACTTCTCTCCAGTGAAATGATTTTCACACATTCCTACAGGTGGAGATCAATTTTATCACAGCAGCATAATCACTTAAGATAATCAAATTACTAATTGTACAATGTAGGCTGTCATGGCCAGTGTTCATATTACTGGTGATTTTTATTTTATGGCCATTAGTCTGTTGTCTGAGGCATTTTCTCTACAAATAACACTAAGGATATAAAATAAAATTATTAATGAGCAGATACACACGGACCAATCACTTTTAAGTTAATTATCACTTTACGGTGAAATTATACAGAAAATAATAATGTACTGTGTGGACATCAAATAATAAATCTTCAAACTCAGTGCAAAGTTTCGTATTATAACACTATTTGTTTATGGTTCATCTATATTTTTTATAATTTTTTTGCTTTAAAATTTTCACATATTGGTACTATATTTATTACATTAAAAGTTTTCTGTTGACATTTGTATTTAAAAATAGTTGTGTGTATAAACTATTCAAGGTGATGTAAATTAGACAATTGTAAGAAATGGTCACGCTTAGGAACAATGTAAGAAATAGGTGTTATGTAAAAACCAGTGTGCTGCTGTTTGAAATGAAAATGGCTTTGGGGACTGGAAAAGGTGGCAAGGGCAAATTGGCACGTTACCTAGAGTAAATGTGGAAAGTAAGTCACACAGTCTGTAGGCAGCAGTTATTGAGGAGCAGGAGAAGCTTTGCCTGCAAATTTGCACAAAAATGCCTCAGATGAAGATTGAAAATGGCTTACGGCATAGCTGCAAGTTGCTGGGTTACTGTATTTAAGGTTGAACAATGCCAAGAAGAGAAATTGAGCCCACACAGCAAGATACTTGTAGGCTGTACTGTGGGTAGTGTAGTCAACATAATTGTTCGCCGTACACCCAAGCCTACAGCCACCAGACAAGATTTTTTTTGGTATTTTCCTTTTGTAAGCATGAACCATTAATTTAAAGCTTTTTTTGCCCCCCCCCCCTCCCCCCCCCCCCCTCTCTCTCATGAACTTTAAAGAAACTGGTTCACCCTGTTATTTTATCCTAATCATCTAATCATACACCTATATAGCGTTCCTTTCTGGTCTTTGATTAATCCGAGTACCCTGTTTTACAGATTTATGAAGTGCCTTGTTAATGTATAGAGGCACCATTTAAATTGTTTTTTGTGAATAATGAGAAAGTTTTCTTAACTATTACAAACTATTATAGTAAAAGTTTTCTTACGTGAAATTCAATCAGAGTGAAGCCAAGTTACTAGAATCTGTTAAATGACTATACAGAGTTAGTTCAGAGAATAATAGTTTTTGAAAGTGAATTCCAGAAAAAAGAGGTTTTCTTGACCTGAAATGTTCAGTATAAAAAGTGTATGCTTTAGTATTTAAGTATTTTAGTATCTGAGTTTGATGATTATGGAAAGTGCTTTTCTAAAGGTGCCCCTTGGCCAAATTTTTTTAGTTCTTTAAATTATCTACTGGGCTTTTTCTCTTTTAAAAACGTAATGTATAAGGGTGTAGTCCAACTTTGTTTATGTGGAGTAATATTTATTTGAAGAAGCAACAGTAGAAGAAAATAGGCAAAATTCATACTTATGCTTTTCCAGTACTTCACTGTTTCATTGCCTGGATAGGCTGGTGACTGTTAGTACATATTTTAAACCACTAAATGTATTTGGAACTGAGTTGT